>NW_011332986.1:75635-84425 GCF_000735185.1 Notothenia coriiceps
TGTGTGTGTGTGAGAGAGAGAAAGAGAGAGAGAGACAGACATAGACAGAGAGAGAGAAAGAGGATGTGCAGAAAGGCTCCACAGGGACCGTTTCAGTACTCACGGCGATAATGGCTTCAGCCACTAAATCAAACGTTCTCATTCACATTCACTCACACACTTAAATGTAATGGGCTCTAATGGCACGTGGCCTAATCAAAGCTTCACTTCTGCTGAAAACCACACAGCAAAGTGCAATGCAGGACGACTCAAATTTAGCTTGAATCTTCAAGTGGAGAATTTAGTCGCAGAATTATTGTAGCACAAAGGACAGAGGTGGTGCTTATCCTCACTTAACCTGCAACATTGTGTTTGTTGTTTGAAGGCACCAAGCTGTGAAAACCATTTCCTTTTTTTTTATATTGTTGAGAACTAGTTTGAGAATGAGCCTAACATTGACCTCTATAATAAAGACAAGGGGAACACTTACTGTAGCTCAGCTCTGACCAACAAGCTGTGAACACAACACTTGGTTTCTTTTTAGTAGCTCATATCTTCATTAGCTGGTTATTGAATTTTGCTTTGTTGATTACCGACCGTTCACATTTGTGGTTTTGATTGAAATATACTTTGACAGCTGTTGAATAAATTGCCATGACATTCTGTTCAGACATGACCTTAAGATCAATCGTAATGTTTAGGATGATCTTAAGCACCGATGTCAACATTATTTATCCGGAATTTTAATTAATTACATTGGACCCGAGTGTTTCGTCAACTTAATGTGTTGCTTAAAATAATACTTCTGCATACAGTATGTGACACTGTGAGTGTTACACGGCCAGATACGGCTCAGCTGACTCAGATAAGGAGATATATGATACATTATGATGTGATATGAATGATAATGAGACACATCGACGTCTGCACTCACAGTGCCGCGGACGTAATGTTACTTTGATCTGGTTACTTATGTTGTGGCAGATATTTAAATAAGCTTTCTTAAAGACCAAATAATGTCTCAGTTGTAGCCTACTTTGTGCTTTGTACTTATTAGCCTGCTAAACTAACTCCTTGAACATGGTAAACATCAGCATGTTAGCATTGTTGAAGGCCTTATAGCATTTAGCTCAAGTTTAGCCTTACAGGGACTCTAGCAATATCTGCATACTGGTTTTGTTTAGTTGTTATTCCTACAATTCTTCAGCAGTATTATTATTTGTTTCCTAACTGACCACGGGACAAAATAAACTGGTTGGCGGTGTTATCTGTGTGTCAGGGGAAGAGGACCAGGCCTCAAGCCCTGCTGCAGATTAGAAACAGATTGGACCTATCGCTTTACTCTGAAATACTGCAGCTGAGGACAGAAAAAAAAATGACAGCAAACACACACTCAACGACACACACAGAGGACACACACACACGAATGCTCGCCTGTGTAATTGAAATGGGCTGGTTGTTTCTTAGCAACCTTTAATGACAACAGCTATAAGATGGAGACGATGATAATGAGAGACACGGAGCGAGGGAGAGGAGTAATTTAACTCTGAGGGTCTCTGAGCTTTGGTTACATGGCGCTGAGCTTGTGATTTTCCGAAGGATGTGAGATTGTGTGTGTACAATGTGCTAAAAATAAAGACCATTTGAACATTAAAGCATGAAAACATCTCACTGTAGAGGAACAAAAGACACATTTGAACCTAATCTTCAAATTACCATAATATAGCCCATTTAAGAAATGCTTATGATTTGAGTTTAGGATATGTTTAAGCTTGGTAGGATAAAAAGGGCTCGAGAAAATGTGTTGTAGTCAATAGTTAATCCTTTTAATAGAGTATGAACCGGGTGTGTTACATGCACTTGGTTGTATGATTGAATATATATATGTGTGTGTGTTTGTGTGTCACACAGACAGAGGTAAACACAGCGAGAGAGGCTGAGCTACTCCTATGTCGTCATGTAATTCCAGCCCAGAACGGATCACAGCCAACATAACAATAGTGTGGATTTACAGCGAGTGCTTTCCAAGTGCTCAAGGCGCTTTCCAGTTTTCACGGCTACTTAGAGCGCAAGCGTGCAAGTGTGTGTGCAAGTGTGTGTACAGAACTGCGTTTATTTTATGCACATCCTGGGAGAGAGAAAGAAACAGAGCTGTGTTGCCGGCAGACGTAAAAACAACACAACTGTATGTGTGTGTGTGTGTGTGTGTGTGTGTGTGTGTGTGTGTGTGTGTGTGTGTGTGTGTGTCTGAAAGCTCACTAATTAACATAAAATATCTAGAGTTTTATTAATCTGTAAACAACCAACATGCCATGCTAATTAGCTAGCTTTTGATGTGCTGGAAGGTGGATATTTTTACTTTCAGAGCCAGACTAGGGGCGGTTTACGAGACAATGGCCCTCTGGGTTCAGACATGCTAAAGACCCATCATATCTCCTACATGTGTGACTCAGTTTGACTACAAATAGACTCAGAATTACGACAAGGACACACTTAACACTTTCAAAGAGAGACAAAATGGCTATAAGATGCATATAACTTCAAAGAGACTCAGAATGACTGCAAAGAGATGCAAAGCCACCACTAAAAGAGATATAACAACCACGAGGAAACAAAACAACTACAGAGACTACCAGTATTGTGGTTGTTTTACTCGTCCTTTTGTATCTCTTTGAGTTGTGTCTCCCAAGACATAATGGCTGTCTTTGTAGTCAAACTGAGTCGATTTCAAGTCCTTTTATGTCTCTTTGTGGTCATTTTGTGTCAGTTTGTTTATTCTGAGTCTCTTTGTAGTTATTATGTGTCTGTAGTCATTTTTGATTCATTTTGAGTCCCTTTTATTTGCTTTGTGGTTGTTTTGCATCTCTGTGTGTCTTCCAGGTCTCTTTGTAGTCTTCTAATGTTTCTTCTTCATCATATTGCATCTTCTCCTGCTTGGGAAGTGTCTCTCTGACTGACATTGTGTAGGTGAATCCATCCATGAGCCATGCTAGCTTTCCCCACTTCAGTATTCTTCAGTATTAATGCTAAGCCAAGATAAGCTAACCTAATTTGCTCTAACGTTATATCTGGGATCAGGATTGTTGACATCTCCGTGGATTCATCTTCTTATTATAGACACATGCAAACATTTGGTCTACCTATGTTGTAAATGTATTATCTTTTCGACTTACACACGGCATCTATTGCACGTCTGTCCGTCCTGGGAGAGGGATCCCTCCTCTGTTGCTCTCCCTGAGGTTTCTCCCATGTTCCCCTTTAAACTGTGGGGTTTTCTCTGGAAGTTTTTCCTTGTACGATGTGAGGGTCTAAGGACAGAGGGTGTCATTTTCTCATACTGATATTCTGCACAAATTGTGCTGTTGTATTTACTGTATAGTGTCCTTACTGCAAGGTAGTTATTATATGTACAGCACTTTGGCTCGACCAAAAATCGTTTTTAAAATGTGCTTTATAAATAAAACCTGATTTGATTTGATATCTAACAGAGGGACATCATCTCGCTCTTGGTAAGAAACCACAAGCAGTATTTCCTCAATTCCTAAATCAAAGATGTTGCCAGGTTAGATACACTGAACAAAAATACCCCCCCAGACCCCCCCAATAAAGCAAACCTGCACGTTTCAGAGGGGCCTTTTATTGTGGCCAGCCTAAGGCACACCTGTGCAATAATCATGCTGTCTAATCAGCATCTTGATATGCCACACCTGTGAGGTGGGATGGATTATCTCGGCAAAGGAGAAGTGCTCACTATCACAGATTTTTTCACATTTGTGAACAATATTTGAGAGAAATGGTTATTTTGTGTATGTAGAAAATGTTTTAGATCTTTGAGTTCATCTCATGAAAAATGGGAGCAAAAACAAAAGTGTTGCATTTATATTTTTGTTCAGTGTAACTCGGCGTAATATGGACAAGCAGTGACTCATGTCTGACCTCTCGGTAGTGCTTCGCTCCACGTCAGGGGGAATACCTTTCCTTTGTCACATCTCAGCAGTCTTGGTTCTCTCTCGCCTGATGTACCTGTTCCCACCTCCTCTGCACGCCTCTGCTTTTATTTCTCTCCAAATCCACTCGGCTACACCTCACAGCGACAGAGTACACTCTGCTCTCTCACTACAGAAAAACCCTGCAGTGTGCTTGTCTTTGTGTGAACTCAATTTCTATTTTTCCTTCCCCTGGAATCTCTTTTTTTCTCCCCTTGGTCTCTCCGTCTCTTAGGAAATCTCTGCTTCTATTTCCTGAGACACTCTTTTCTTTCACTCTCTGTCTTCACCTCTTTCTGTTTGAACTCTACACCTGTTCTTTCTCTTTCTCCATCTGTCCTCTTTCTCCATCTGTCCTCATCCCTCGCTCCCTCTTCCTCTGTGTTTACACCTGTCTCTTTCCTTTCATCCCTCCTCTTCCTCACCTGCCTGCTTCACACATCATTACCGTCTCCTTTCCTTTCCTCCAGGTGCCTATTCCTATCTCCCTGTAACCGCGTGATAGGATTAAGGCTCCGTCTGTCTCTCTGTCTTTGCATTTTTGTACTTCTTTTGGTGGCTTTGCTCTCATTTTCTTGTCATTCTTTCTCAAATGTTGCACGTCTTTCTTCTATTTATTTCCCCTCTCACTCCAGAGGTGAGTGGAGGTGGGCGACAGGCAGTAGTACTATCACTATCAGTATGCAGAGTCATGGCGCTGTGGCTCTGCCGTCAGTGATTGAACCAGCAGCTAAATATAGAAACTCTCAGGGCTCAGCATCTTTACCAGGCTGGAAGGAGGGAGACTCTCACACACACACACACACACACACACACACACACACACACACACACTTCTTAAACAAACCTAACCTTTACTTAAAACAAGTTGTCACTCTAAAGTGTGTAGACTTAGTTTTCATAAATCTCACCTTACCTAAAACCTCAAAATATTCACCCTAAAAGGTCATTGTTTACCTTATGGGGATTGGGCTTTGTTCGGAGGCCCAGGGTATTTGTACACTGATTTGCAAACGAGGGGTTCGATCCATGACAACATTTACTAGTGAACCTTGGGAAAGTCACCACAACATGATACACACATGCACACACACACACACACACACACACACACACACACACACACACACACACACACACACACACACACACACACACACACACACACACACACACACTTCAAGCTCGAAAGTGCAATCTGCTGGTTGTTGATTGTAAGGAAAATTCCATTTAAGTGAAGGAGGTGTAACATGGTCTGACCTTTTTACACATTCATGACAAAGAGCTGAAGACAAATATATTTAAGGGACCCACACCCACCCACACACACACACACACACACACACACACACACACACACACACACACACACACACACACACACACACACACACACACACACACACACACACACACCCAAAACAATTATTTTGGACAGATTGCTATGGGCTAAAATAACAAACAGTTAATATTCAACACGCGGCATAAATCCGGAGCTGCAAGCCTTTCCTCGAGCTGAACTAAAAAGAAATCACAAAAATAAATAAACAGAAAGAGAAAGAGAAAGGCAGGCAAGCAGCCAAAAAGAGACTGAAAAGAAACAAACAAACTGAATTACAGACAGACAGGTAAAGTGGGAGACAGGTGAACACACAGCCAGTTAAAGAGATAAGAAAACAACGCCCTCGTGATCAAGAGGATTTGACGCAGATTAAATTCAACCAAGAACGAGTTTCTGGCCCAGCATCAAAACGCCTGCTGGGCCACCAGAGATGTTTGTATGTCGCATAAAAAGAGGTTTGATAAATCTCAGATTAGTGTTTCCTTGTCCAGAGAGCGCCGTTTCAAATGTGTTTCTATAGCTTTCAATGCCATCCTTTCATCACTTTGGCTGGAAATTGTATTTGTATATTATTGGATAGCAATGTAGAAGTGAAAAGATGAAAGAAGGAGAAAGGTTTATTTATAGCTGAATATTTACTTGTGAAGAATATTAAAGAGACCCTGTTGTGCTTTTGGGGGTTTTCCCTTTCCTGTAATGTGTAATATTGGTTTTTGTTCATGTAAATGGTCTGCAAAGGCTAACATAGCAACCTGAAAATGGGCATAATATGTTTTGTTAGGGCCTGATTGTGATGTGCAGCGTACTCATGGTGCATATAGTGAGCTTCTTCCAATATAATACAAACATTATCCTATTTACACAGAGTCAATATTTAGTTTTGGTCTTCCAGTTTGTCTTTACTTTGTGTGTTCTCTCAACATGTTAGACATCACTGGATGTGTTATTCCCATAGACTGTATATATAAAGGTTATTCCTCGTACAAAATGTACCAGTACACAGGATGATGATGATGATGATTATGATGATATCAGAATTACAAAATGGCAGAGTATCAAAGGGAATGCTCTCTGTAAATAATCTTCAAAAGATCTGCATGACACTACGTGTAAATGCTAATCTACTGGAGAACAGATGAATGATTCTGATTCTAATAAACCTGTTACATGATGCACTTCATCATCCTGATTTACAGCTGATCTTTGATGTGATTTGTGAAGATGAGCTAAAAGTAAAGGTGAACAGATTCTGCATTAGGAGCAGTGTTGGGCAAGTTACTTCCAAAATGTAATATATTACATATTACTTATTACTCTCTTTTGAAAGTAATAAGTTACATTACATTACATTTCAGAGACAGTAATATTGTAATGTAACTTATTACTTTCAAAAGAGAGTAATAAGTAATATGTAATATATTACATTTTGGAAGTAACTTGCCCAACACTGCTCCTAATGCAGAATCTGTNTGTGTTGGAGGAGGGGCTCTGGAAGGAAGTCTGAAGGAAGGGGCAGATTTGTTCCGGCTGTGTATTTTCAAACTCCAGCTGGTTTTTCCATTCTTACCCACCCCACCTTTAACAGCAGACCTTTAGTCTAAATCATTTACTTCTTTCAGGGTCTTGTGTTTAAACTTTTTTTGTGATTCATACAGTAAATCTTTTTGAGACTGCTCATAATCAGACGAAGCTGGTGCTAAGACTGGCCGGAGACACCCCCGCCTTTAAACGCCAGTAATCAGAGCAAGAAGTGGCGCTAGAAGCAGAGCAGGAACAAGCTCTGGCTTTAACACTCGTTGAACATTTTGATATTTGTATGTGTTTTTATATGTTTCTAGTTATTGTGCTTTTTATCTTGTTTTTCATTATCTTGTTATTTATATGTGTTCCCTGTACAGCACTTTGGTCAACTGAGGTTGTTTTAAATGTGCTATAGAAATAAATAAATAAAGATTTGAGATTGAGATTGAAGGAAAGCAATGCGGGGAAAATAACAATAAAGACGAGAGCCTTGAGAGCCGACCTGCTGCATTTCAATCTAAATAAATAAAACAGGAGCAGCCACCTTGTATATACTCAGTGGGCCATTCATTTCTTTCTACTGAACATCATTTGGTTTCAAACTGAAATATATAACCACAGAGATCACATTCGTGTTTTTATCAAAAAATGCCCTAAACATTTCTTTGAATATCGAACAAAACCAACAGCTTTAAGATAAAACATGACCTTATTGGATGATTGTATTTATTTGTATATCAAAACCAATGCTGGATTTGAATGTTGAGTGTAAAGCCACCTTGTCCTGGCTGGTCCTCTCGTGTCCACAGACGGTCCTCTTCAGATCCTCGATGTCGCTCTCTAAGGATCGGATCAGACCCAGAAGCCTCTGCCGCTCCTGCTTCAGATGTTTGATCTCAGAGCAGCGCTCATCGATCTGTCTCTGCAGACTGAAGGACTACACACACACACACACACACACACACACACACACACACACACACACACACACACACACACACACACACACACACACACACACACAGANCAGAGACAGCTACACCATTTAGCAAATTCCCATCGTGCTTTGCTCCTCTGTGGTACTGGGGGGTGTGCAATATCACGGAGCCACTGCCAATAATACAGCATTAGCATATTGAACTGAGCTGATAAAACTGTCAATCACACAGGCTACCGTGCCAGAGCATTGTGTTGGTGTGTGTCTGTGTGTGTGTGTGTGTGTGTGTGTGTGTGTGTGTGTGTGTGTGTGTGTGTGTGTTCTCTATGGTTCTTCTTTCTTTTGTATCCATTGTTTCTTATCTATTCGCTTATGCAGCTCACATTTTTTTCACACCATCCCAATATGAAAGATAGATATTAGATATAGATAAGAGTAAATGTTGAATGTCTCATCTTTATAATGTTCCTGCAGGACCTCCTGGCCATCTGATCCTGTTTATTAATTTGTATCAAGATCTTATCTATCATAATTATGCAAAGTATCGTCAAACAGAGGTTCATATATCTCTTATGAACAGTTTTTGTTCTTGCTTTCTCTTCCAAAGTCAAGCAAAATGATCATTGCGATGGCAACGATTCACCTGTTTAGGAAACAAAACAAGACCTATATAGTTGGTTTAGGAAAACGCGTGTGGTTTGGTTTAAAAAACTGAACGTTTCTTACATGACTTACGTACTTGGCTTTAATATGAAACTTAAAGGTGGGGTAGGTAATTTTGGAGAAACCACCTCGAGTGCGCTAGAATTTGTAAATACGCAGCCGAAACAAATCTGCCCCTTCCTTCAGAATTCCTTACAGAGCCCCTCCTCCAACACACACGAACGCGCACATGACCAATGAGGGCACGAGATAAGTTTGTGCACAGATGGAAGGCTGACAGGCAGGTAGGCCATCCAGTTACTTTAGCCGGGCCGGCTCAGATGATTGGTCGTGCTTTTTACAGCGCCACGGCTTCCACAGAT
>NW_011332986.1:84482-85921 GCF_000735185.1 Notothenia coriiceps
GCTTTTTACAGCGCCACGGCTTCCACAGATGAGATTTTGTTATGTATTTATTGTCAAAGCACTTCAGATATTCATTGCTATTGCTTAAGAGCATTCCATGGAATATAACAAAAACTGCTTCTGAAGTGAATTACCTACCCCACCTTTAAGTAGCATTGTGAAACTCAAAATAGTGAGTAATACCTTTTTTATTTGATAAATGCTAAAAGCCCGGATAGCGACTGAGCGCAGAATATTGAGTTTAAAAACAAATCCTAAATCTAATTTCCTTAAACGATACAACCCCTGTATTACCGATGTTCAGTATTTATAGAAAATGATGCATCATGCTTTACATATTAGGAATGTCTTAACATGTTTGTCCCAGTCTGAAGGTTATGTATGTTTTATGTAGATCATCATACAGTCTTAAAAACAGTGAGTCAACATACTTTCCTCCACCTCCTCCCTGACAGGATAAGACCATCTGCAGCCTGAAGAGGAAGAACCAGGAGCTGGAGAAGCTGAAGTTCGTTCTGGATTTCCAGCTCAGCGAGATGAAGAGCCAGACGGAGCCTCAACAGGAAGACATCGTAGAGAAGAAGGAGCGCATCCATCAGGTCTGAGATCAGGGAGAACGTTTTCTGAACAACTAAAACAGTCAATGTCCACACGTTAGTGACCAGGAGCTTAAAGTTAAAGGGGATCATGCTCTCTCTTTTCCTCCGTACCCAAATCTCTAAAAACGGGGTAACAACGGAGCTGATCCTGATTTGCATCCGATATGACGTAATATCTGAAATGTGGACCCACGGCCCTATCAGAAACGTTGCTATCAGAAACAATGCCCGACTGTTTTGGACGTAATATGGTCGGTGTTTACATTAGCATCGCTAACACTCAGAGCTAACCTGTACTGGAGAGCATGTGTGTGAAGAAGCAGGAAGTAAAAAGGAACTCACCTTGTGGTATAACCGGCAAGAGAGAAGGCCTTTGAGCTCCATACTGTTTCAGAGAGAATCCTTGATAATCCATGATATGGCGTTTCATCACGGCAGTATTTAGTTTAGACAGTAGCTGCCGGGTCCCGCATGAGCTCAGACCCCTACTTTTAAATTGTTTATACATTTTTTAAAGCTTTATACCCAAAATCAGCACTTTTGAAACAAGAAGTGAAATGGAGGGATATGAGCAGGGTTCGAGNATTTAGTTTAGACAGTAGCTGCCGGGTCCCGCATGAGCTCAGACCCCTCCTAAAGCTTTATACCCAAATCAGCACTTTTGAAACAGGAAGTGAAATAGAGGGATATGAGGCATGGCTAGAATGGGTGATCTGTTTGGTATTTGGAGCAAAACACTTCATAGACATGTTTTTTATATATTTTTTATATATCTGATACTATTGCCTAAAAATAGCATGATAGGCGACCTTTAAAGTAACTTGTAGTAAACAGAGGTGG
>NW_011332986.1:85966-124068 GCF_000735185.1 Notothenia coriiceps
AAATTGGCTTACAACAGCGTCTAAGGTTTATTAAATGAAAACTAGCAGACTGAAGAATCTGCAGCGATGGGCTGCTGGCGCCCTGCACCTGCCGTTGCCACGCAGCCTTAATGTCCACAAAGCTTGACCTCGGCAAACCCCGGGGCTGAGTTAGCGAGCCAAGCCTTGACTCATCAAGACGGCCGCACACCAACCGCTGTCCTCGCGAGGCACAGCTCCTTGTGCCCCTACCCTAGGGCGCGGGAAGGGGTCTGAGGGCGCCGTGGCAGCACCCCTAGCGGCAGGCAGGGGGTGCGGAGCTCCCCTGTCTGATTATTATTTGACGGTTATCTGCTGCTCCCGCTCTGCATAATTGTCTAATATGTAGCAATAAATTCCACCATTGTTGGTAAAATGGATATTTTGGCCTGCCCCCGAATGGTTTTTTTCTGTAGCCCCGGACAATTTACTCAATAATATGAATACATTAACGTGCCTTTACGTGAACCTCATCAAGACACTAAGAAACGGACGGCAGGACTGTAATTATCCCGTGTTCAGTGAATGCAACAGAGGCAAGGCACCAGACCAATCAGAGAGTTGGATGGAAATAAAAGTGTGCTTGGTCATTCAAAGCTCGCGCTCGTGTTGTGTGCCGAAATAGCGCATTTAGTCGTGTGTGAGAGAGGGGAGAGAGGGACCGTGCCAGCAGCAGGGCCGTGTTGTGTAGCATCCTGGTTAGCTAGCTGGCACTAACGGACATGACGGAGCTGTTTGTTCCACAACAAGCTGGGAGGGGAGGCTCTCCTGCTCAGACTGAAGAGGGTCAGGTGAGCTAAGGACTCTCTGAGGTTTAGATAGTTTAACTTTAGTCCTAAGTTATCTCAGTGGGTCTCAAACGGTTTTGGTCAAGAAGTTATTCAAAAGATTATTTCCGCGGCCACCTTCATAGTGATCATTAATAGTTATAAAAAAAATAAGAAGAATAAAGGAAAAACATTATAAATACTATATGGCAGTAAAACAGAATACAGTTTTGAAGGGGAGTGATTTGGTAAAATATCCCATAAAAGAAAAAGAACATCTGCCTTAACAGTTGTGTTTCATCTGGTGTTTTGGGAGAGATGTTCACATAATCTCTTAATGTTGCCCTCTCAAAGTGGCACCAGATTGATGCTTTTAACTTCAATATTTAAAAAAATCCTTCCCGGGGGAGCTCCCCCCCGGGACCCTTTTAGAGGGAGTGAGGTCCGCTCCCCCCACTCGTAAAAGTAGCACTTTACCCATGCCTAATATGCCGGTAGCGTGATTATCGAGCCCTTCATTGTAACAGCCGCGGGTTTACTGTGGTTGGTTGCGTGGTGGGAAGTCTTTTTGTGTGCGTGCCTCTATAGTGCCGTAATAGGGTTTACTGGGGTCCAGCACCGTCAGCACCCCCACTCAAAGATATTCCCGGCCTCTGGCCCTACCATCAATCTGCGTTGCCCCAACCACCCCTTGTACCACCCCGCCCAGCATCCTCCCTCCGGTGCCCCGGTGGGCCTCCCACTACAAGACGCTAACCCTTGCAGCCACATTCAACAGGTACTATTGGGCCACCAACCGCTCAAGACCAACAGACCCAGATGATTTGGGGTTATAAACCCAACCAGGTGAACTGGGGTCGTATCCAGGGAGGATTTGTTTATCAGGAAAGAAGCGCCTTTTGCCATTGCATGGTACAACAACAGAACCCATGACCTTTGAATATATTCGTTAAAGCAGACCCGCAGCCCTCTTTTTTCCACTGTAGACAGGTTTAAAGGTAAATTACGTCCTTCATCTGATGCGGGCTTTTACTGTCAGGTTTCTTGCCGACTGAGAACACGCATTTAATTAGACAAAGATAAAGTTACTGGCTGAAGGCATGCCATCAAAAAGAACATTTCATGTGGAGAGTTTGTGGAAGAGAGAGACAGATCATGCCGAGGAAACAAATAAGGGAATGAGTAACTTGGTGCCACACCAGATCAGCTTGGGCACGCGAAACGTTATACGTGTCAGCTGGTCGTTTGATATTATAGCCTTTTTTTAGCATTGTCAAACCAACTTCCCCTCACTCCAGAGGTGGACCCACAATTCACTCAAGCATGTCCGAGCCAGGCGTGGGGTCTTCTATCGACTGTTTGAGTATACGCTGCACAAAGATGCCAGGAGTTTGGCCAAAATAAATGTTCTTCCCCTGGTCTATGGGTGTAAACCGCGGGCAAGCCTTGGGACAAACATTCCCACTCTCCAGCAAATAACCCTGGGACCCGAGTTTAAAAGTAAGGCCTGGCCTATAGTAGGGCCCTATGTCAGAGCCCTAAAAAAATTGTTAGTTGGTTTTATGGAGAAATGTCCAGTGGGTAAGCAAGGTCGTGTACCTTACTCCCACCACATTTATTGTATCTTTAGTTACTGCCATATTTTGGATTAATTAATGTGAAATATAGGGAGGCGTGTGGTGCAGTGGGTTGTGCGTTGGTGTTGGGATCAGGGGGTCAAACCCACTGCAGTCAGCAAGTCGTTGTGTCCCTGGGCAAGACACTTCACCCCAAATTGCTCCTGTGGGGATTGCCCAGTATTGAGTATGTAAGTCGCTTTGGATAAAAGCTTCAAACAAGTGACATGTAATGTAATATACTTAACTATGTAGTATACAAAGCAATTGAAGCTGTATCTTTACCAGCTTTGATAACACTTGAATGCATCAATAATCATAATCAAAACATATCATATAGCCTACATTATTCTGAAATGGACCAATTTGCACAATAAGTATACTTTTACTTTTGGTACTTTAAGTATATTTTGATGATATTTTGACTAAATAAATGACATGACACGGGTTGAGAAAACCTGTTTTCTGAGTCATCATTGATTTACTTTATTTTCTAGCAAAAATACTGCTCCACAGTCCAGTAGGTGGCGGTAGTGCACTTAGTCGTTGGTTTCCAACCTCCAATCAATCTCTAAAAAGAAGAAGAAAATAAAATATTTTCCTTCAATGTAACCCGTGTTCATTCTCTCTCTGATAATAAACGGAGCCGTTTTACTTTAATACACTATTGGTTTCCACAGGTGTATATGCCATCCTATTCAAATAACCTAGCTAATAATTTAACCTTATTACGGTTATTTGGATACCACAGCATACGTGATTGTAGATCAATATTTGTATCTAATTTCGCTAACTGCTAGCTAGCTGACTGGGTAGCTAATAGCCTTGTGTTGAGGCTTTTCTACACCGAAGACAAACACATCAACTTCTACCTGTTTCAACCAAAAAGGCAAGGGCTGTTTTGCATTTCTCAGGTAATGAAGCAAGCTACTATTTAGAGTGTTTTGCTGTTAGCTGTGAACTAACTAAGTGAATTAGCTAGCTCGCTACATTAAGCTAGCACTGGCTGTAAGATACTTGTAAACAGAGGTGGAAGAAGTGCTCTTATCCTGTACTTTGAGTGAAAGTAGAAGTACAAGAGTGTAGGAATACTTTGTTACAAGTAAAAGTCCTGCAGTCAAGAAGTTACTCAAGTAAAAGTACAAGAGTGTTGACATCAATATATATACTTAAATGACCAAAAATGTACTCATTATTATTAAATCCAGGCTGAAGACTTATTTTTGCTTTGAATTAAACTATTCATATTTTACAGTGCACTCTAACTTGTATTATTCTCTATTTGCTTCTTCTATTCTATTAGCATTTTATAATGTGATTCTGTTGCTCTATGCTTAATGTTTTCCATTTTTTTCCAAAGCACTTTGAATTGCTTTGTGTTGAAATGTGCTCTATAAATAAACGTGCTTTGCCTTAAAGAGCTTCAAATCTTTACAGTACCAAATAAACACCAAACGGTACATGAAGGCGGTATCAAATCATCCAGAAGACTGTACAAACAAAGCTAATTTAAATCTTCCTCTTACAGAAATAATCATCGTTGTGGCTGAGAGAAGATGGAAGCTCCTCCTGTTACATCGATGCCTGTCACCGGGGGCGCCGTCAATATGATGGAGTATCTGCTGCAAGGTAAGCTAGCGTTAGAAACACCCACAGCTAAAGACTTTGTAGAAGTACAAAAGTAGCATAACATGGAAATACTCAAGTAAAGTACAAATATCTCAAAATGGTACTTAAGTACGGTATTCAAGTAAATGTATTTGGTTACTTCCCATCTCTGTTCATTTTACATAAGTTGAAGTACTATTACTAAGGTCCTAAAATACTCCACTACAAGTAGAATATCCTGATTACAAAATGTTAAAGCATCAAAATATACTTGTAAACAAATAGTAGAAGTACTCATTCTGCCCAATAGCCCATTTCAGAAAATTATGAAGTACATAATCTAATAAATGAATTTATAGTATCAACAGTAAAAGCACTTGTTATGCTGAATGGATCTTTTCTCAGTATTATATTATTATGGTCATTGTTTTGTCTTGTTTTTATACATTTAAGAGCATTTAAGTATTATAGTCTGTCAATGTGGACCATATTTAGAAACTTTAAATACTGTGTGGATTAGTAGTACAGTACTGCATTATACCATATCAGCATATCATATGTTTTATATGTAAAGAAGTAACGAGTACCTTTGAGTGTTAATAGAAATGTAGTGGAGTAAAAGTATGATGTTAGCCTCTGAATTGTAGAAGCATAAAGTAGCATACTTTCCACCACTGGTTTTACAACACTGCTTTGGTTATATGTGTGTTTTTAAAGGAATGAAAATAGAAATGGTAAATTTTTGCATTTAAGAAAACAGACACATTTATATGACTATAATACATAACAAATATTGTATGTGTGTTTTCCTATTACTGAGAACAGTTATGTGGCATTCAGACATGTGAGAAATTAAAGTTTAAAAACCAACACTAAGTGCCATTTTATGGATGTTTGTATTATATGTTATTTACTATATATATTGCAACAACAATGAATTGGTATATATCTGTTTCTCTAATCTTTATTAAAACAGGCAGTGTGTTAGACCAGGCCCTGGAAAGCCTCCTGCATCGCCTCCGCGGCCTGTCTGACAACATGGATCCCGAGACCTTTACAGATCACGAACTGGTTTACCTTCTGAAAGGCCAACAAGGGAACCCTTTCATTCTGCGTGCCCGGCGCTCCCTCTCCCACCCCACCTCCCCATGGCACCTACGCTACCTCGGCCAACCAGAAGTGGGAGACAAGAGCCGCCACGCACTGGTGCGCAACTGTGTCGACGTGGCCGCCTCTCACAGTCTGCCCGAGTTCCTCAACGAGATGGGCTTTCGCATGGACCACGAGTTTACGGCCAACGGACACATATTCCGCAAAGGTGTTATGAAAATTGTAGTTAGCAAGCTGTCACGCATCCTGGTACCGGGGAACACGGAGAACACAGAACGTCTATCGCTCTCATACCTGGTGGAGCTGAGTGTGCTGGCTCCAGCCGGACAGGACACCGTCTCAGAGGACATGCGCAGCTTTGCAGAGCAACTTAAACCTCTGGTGCACTTGGAGAAGATTGACCCCAGCAAACAGAGACACTGATGGGGAACATTAAGTCATCTCTAACTACCATGGACACATTTCTTTTTTATTTTTGTACTCAAATTAAATACATAAACTTTGATATAATGGTTACCCTTCTTGTCATTTTGTTGTGAACAAAATATTATTACTACAATCCATCATTTTCCACAACATTCTGGTCACAGACGTTTTGATATGGTTATCATATCACTAATTTGTGATTACTAATGCATGATTTTGGTTAAATGTTTAGGTAGTTTGTTTACATTTGAAGATGTGTTGTAGATCCCCAAAGTGGTTAAAAAATATAAAAAAGTGATATGTTTGGGAACAAATGTCATTAGTCAGAAAAATAACACCTACTGGACAAATGATAGTTATTTATTTAATAATGGTACATCTTTGACATAACATACAGTCTATAGAGAGGTACCTGACATTTTAATTTGTTTAAATGGTTAAAGTTCTTTAAGACATTATTTGATAAAAAAGAGAAAATAATGGGTTTATTTATCTCCATAAAGCACCTTTAACACATACCACATATATCAGCTTTGATTTATTGCTATGTTTAACCCTCATGTTTTTAAAATCACATGCTGACTAGCGTATTGTGAACACATTCATTATAACCCACTAGGGGTCTCTCTTGCTCTTTGTGTAACTGGCCATCTTTCCATCTGAACGCAACCTCAGATCATCTACAAGAGCCCTGGTTGCCATGGAAATAATTAGCTGTGAGATCTGCACATCTTTTCCCCCCACTCTAATTAGCTTTCTCAATTGCTTAATGATACATAGACCTGTAAAAACCTTCCTTTCTTCCCCCTGAACAAAAGCATTGATTTTCCCTCTCTTCCCCTCTCATTTCTACTGTTAACCCATTAGTGCCTCTTTCATGGGAACTTGAGCTGGGACTATTACACATGAAAGCACTACCGCTGCCTTCAGGTTCTCCTCTGCTCATGCTCCATTCCAAAATGGCTTGTACACCAGTGTGTAAACATTATGGCCAATCTGCTACAGACACTGATGTAACTAATGCACATCCTGTCAGTTATGATAATAATGTGGGCAATAAGACATGAGTGCTTCTAATAATACCTCAACAGGAAGATGCATTTGCAGCGGTTGCGATGTAAAGTGACCGTGTGCGTGTCTGAAGGGAGCGCTCGAGGGCAGGGTGCTGTCTCTACGTGTTGACCTACCTGCAAATCAAGGCTGAGGAGGACAAACTCGCTGAGGTGGAAAGGTGAGTTGACACTGCTTCCAAATACATTCCGTGCACCTTCATAACTTCCCTTTGGATTATTTGACATCCTTATATTGAAGGGGGATTCTTTGAAATGCTTGTGTTTGGGAAGAAGCTCATGTTGCACCACATTTTTATATTACACAAAAACTGCCCGTCAATGGAAGCCGATTATCTGATGGAGACAGTTTTATGTTCCAACTACCAGAAGCAGACTGGCCCTTAGGTCTAAAGCATGATGTTTTTAGCTCTGAGTGAATTATGTATTAAAGAAGAGGATGCCTCCTTGCCCAAGGCTTTATATGTCCAGCATGGGTACACTACAGTCTGCTGGCTTTCTTCCACTTAAACTTGTGTTTAGCACAGTGGTCTTTGGTGATGAGCTGGACTCCCACTGCACCTCCACTCCATCGCCTGGAGAACAGAGGCAACGCTAGGCTAATCAGAGTCTTGGCATCAGGCCTTCTTGGCTATTGTGGATGTAGCCAACCACTGACTTCCACAAGTGAGGGATTTGACTTGTTGCTCGGGGCATAATGCTATATTCTGCATGGTTTATTTTAAAGAAACTGAGACAAGTGTGAGAGTATTTTGACGCATATAGGCGAAAAATCTTGATATGAATATGGAGTCACAAGGGGTTAGAGTTACAGTATGTGACTGATCATGAAACGGATTACTTTTCGTTCAGGGATTGTTCGGAGAGAGATGTGTTGAGTGTAGAATCTTACGGTCATTGCTGTTTTGAATTCTAGTCGTCTAAAGCATTTCTATCTAATACAAATCTATATAATGGGGCTGACAATGAATCACATTTTTATAAAAAAAAACTCTTTAGGGAGTAGTCAATTGCAACTCGTACAGATCAAATATGTTAAATACCAATTTGTATGATGTATTGTGGCGCTTCAGAGATATCCGGCATAATAATCATATTCTACATACTTCACCTAACTTGCGTGTTTCATACAGATCCATTTGAAAAATCCAGTACAACTGTATTGTACTAGTCTCTTCCATGTTTTTCACACTAGCCAATACCGTGATTTGTATTGAATGGGTTGGGATTGTGTTGTATCATCAGCACTGTCCACTCACCTTTACTCTCTTTTAAGCAACTCTGACATTCAGTTTATTATAATGCAATTATGCTCGCTGCACTTTTAAGTGTGAGAGCAGTGCACATTGATTTTCCTCTTTGGGCAATTCAGTCGTTCTGGCTCTTTAACTATTAAATAAAAATTAATTGTCTACAGCAGATAGTGGTTGTTAATTATATTTTGTTAGACCTCTGAAATGGGGAGAAGTGCCATTACCTGCACATGCCTGTACTTTCCATTCCATAACACAGTCCTAATTAAAACTCTTGGCACCAATATTGTCTTTGATGCCTCTAAACATAATGCTCATAGTTGGCAGCACTCGTGCCAAGATGCCACAGAAAGCTAGCTCTCGCTCGGGGCAGGAAGTCCTTAAGTCATCCCACTTTGGGCCGCTGCCACCAAGGGTTGAAATCCAGCTTGGTTCACTCAGGAACGTCCCCGATACTTGGATTTGAGCCCTCTCCTTCATGTGTCATTGGGAGTCCATATGCTTGTTAGACAGTGTGGGTTGTTTGCTGAGAGGGGAGGACAACCAGGGGGAAGTGTTTTCCCAAACAGGCATCGTTCTCCCAAGGGTGTTCTTGTGGCTTCTCCAGCTTCCTCTCGTCCTAATCCCCCTAGGGACGATGGTTGCAGGGAAACATTGCACAACATCATGAGGTTGTGGGGGATGTCTGGAGTGACGGGGGGCCAAGGATAGAGGATGGTCCTTGCTAAATAAACGTATCCGAGACGTTTTTCCGGGTACGGGCACAGAACTCTGCCTTGTTGTTGATGTGGTGCTCTGCATTGCTTGTGGCTGGCAGAGGTGATTACTGCTGTGCAGAACATGCTGTTCCAGGATCAGCCAATCGGCCTGAAGCCAGCCAGGCTGCCTCTGGAATGTCTGGTATGGGGACGGTGTAGCAGTCCGCCTGGAGGGGACCGAACACATATGTAGTTTTTAAAGCTGTCTGGGCCTCCCTCCTCTCTGTCCTTCTGAGTTCCTCTGAGTCTTGTTTTGAAATCCTAGTTCTGCTTTCAGCCTCTAAATCTGATCTTTTGTCTTCACAACTACTTTTCTTTCACTTTGTGTGTAATCAAGATGCATTGTGTGGTCCTTTGTCAACAAATCTGTCCCTTTGTGTTAGAGACTCAAGGATATATTTGTGACGTACAGTGAGGTACATGATACAATTTGTTTCTCGTTAATCAAAATGATAGTTGCAATAGGGCTTGAAGACACAGACAAACTATTAGCAACATGACATTTTACCCATCTGATCCCACTGTGTCATTTTCTATGACACACTATGACACATCCTCCCGCATTTAAAAGCGTGCTATTTTGAAAACACATTTCTCAACATCAGTCATGTCTGAGTGCACGCAGTTGTGGCTATGTTGTGCAACTTTTAAGTACAGCTTCCGTCCATGCAGTCTTTACACAGAGAGGGCGGGGTCCTCAGGTAATTTTGACTACCTTGCTGCAAAGGTGCTTGTTTTGATGGTGCTCATGAACTGTGCATGTGTGCCTCTAAAAATATTAGATTGTAGTCAAATATGTTGAGAACAGTCATTTCTTTATTGTCTGACTGCACAGAATGAATTTCAATGTATTCAGCTGTTGAATATTTTCACTGCAGTCATACCAACATGTCCCCATAGGTCATACTACCCAGAGGTGGTTCAAATGCCTGTATGGAGCGGTAGCCTATAACTTCCAAATGTTATCAGAAAGTGTAGCTCTGTGTGCATTGTTTACTAGAGGTCCATGAATAAGTAATAATATCCCCGCAGCAACCATCAAAATAACAGGTGTGAATGTGCATACAAATGTGAAGCAGACTGTTGCTGTAAGTGAGCTCAGCAAATCTCCTGCATGAACGTGAAAAGTGAGGGGCAGTGTAAGGCTTCCATCCTCATTTTTGTTTTACAGAAAAAAAATCTCGGCATGTACTAGGGAAATAAAGAGCCAATGGGATTCGAGCACCTGTGACAGTGTGCCCGCCCTGCTGTCAGTTTTGGGGAGAGGGTGGGATGGAGAGCGGAATCCCCCTCGGTCAGTTTTGAGCACATGGGTCAGAGGAGGGTGTCTCTGGCGTCGAGGCTTGGCAAATGCGATTTGGGATGTGCAAGTGTTTTACGCCTCCCCACTTTGGCTTGAGTGTGGACCCGAGATGATCTTTCAATCTGGCCTCTGAAGACCTCCATTTCACCTCACTCCTCTCAGATTAAAATCTAGAGTTACCTAATCTCTCGTAATCTGAACTAAATCTGTCTAATCGGCAATAGGAAATGATACCGGCTAAGGTATTGCCCACAGCCCACACATAATCAGCAGTGAAACCTGCTGCGCGGGGTGAGTTCTCCCTGGAGGACATTTGGACGCTGCGCACGTTGCCCGGGACAATTTGTTACGCACAAAGGCAGATCAGACGGTGTATTTGTTTAAAGACAAAAAAAAACATTGTCAAGTTTATGTAAGAATTTCCCCTTTGTGTCATTTTCACATTGCCTTGTTTTATCTCCGCTGGACTTAAGGCTGGCACACAAAGCGCCGGGTGACGCTCTGCCAGAAAGATCATCATGCAGAGTTTTGATTAAGAATTTGAGGTTTGCTCTCTCGGTTCATATCAGAGATTGTGGAGAGGGAGGGGGGAGTAGAGCTACAGAGAGAGAGAGGGAAAGAGGACTTCGGGATTTCGCTGTGATCATGTTCGGAGAGTATTGATTTCGTGAGCGCACTCCAATTGGCAGCATCTCCACTACAGCGCCGGCGCGTCATCCTCGGTTCACATCGACGGAACGAGTTGTAAGCAAATGAGAACATGTGTGGGATCTGAGACAGTGAGAAAAGGCAAGGGGGATAGGGGAGCAAGAGGAGGTGTGATAAAGGACTATTTTATCAACCTGACAAGTGGATACGAAATGTGATCGCTGGACTATATTTTTCTTTATATTTTCAGACTGGGGATTTATCGATTCGTCACATGCGCACGCCTCTTCATTATAATTGCAGACAGTTGGGTGCTGTTCAGGCTGAATGGACTTGAATGTGTAGCTGCCAGCCTAATCCGTGCAGACTGGAAGATTTAATAATTCACGGTAATCACGCATTATCGCCTCAGTGGATGCACTCAACACAGCTCTGGTGATTTCTCCCTCTCTTTCCCCATTCCCCCTGTTGTCTCGTGGAGGATTTATCGACGACTGCTTGGCAAATATGCCGCTTATCTGAAATATCATCTGTTGCTGCAACTGGATTGAAAAGCCCCCATGACTGGCTGTGACACGCGTTTCAGATAGACTGCCTCGAGATGGACTGTTAAATAAGAAGCATTGTATTCCCCTTTTTTACTTCAGGTAAAATGGACGAGAAATTATTATTACTTTTATTACTTCTCTTATCTCTACACGCGAGGCAGTGATTCTGCTTGTATTCATCATGATCCTTTTACTCCGTTGGATTGCCTCTTATTGATTCAGAGTGTAAGCTCAATACATTACAAGACGAATTTCAACGTGCAGTGAAAGCCTGCTGAGGACAGTTGGATACGGGGATCGTGGAGGTATTCCCTCCCTTGTTCTTCATTTGATTTATTCCGATTTAAACTGAAGGGTAAATGTTGATGATGGGGGACGACGAATTGGACGCTCATCAGGTTGATTCGGATTTCGAGCCGCAAAGCCGGACTCGCTCGTGCACCTGGCCGCTGCCTTGCCCGGAGGACTTCCCCGGAGGACACGAGGTCAGCGGGGGTCTTCCACTGGTCAACATCAAGGTGGAACCAGAGGACGTCCCGGCTTGCATAGCGGGGCTCGTAGGCGGAACACCGGGAGAGCTGACGCATCCAGCCGGTGCCCCGGCACTCACAGGCGCGACGCACCCATGCCTGGCCGGCGCGGCGCTGGATGTGACCGGACCGCTGCGCAAAGCCAAATCCTCGCGGCGGAACGCGTGGGGGAACCAGTCCTACGCTGATCTCATTACCCGCGCCATTGAGAGCACCCTAGAAAAGAGACTCACGCTGTCACAGATATACGACTGGATGGTCCGTTATGTGCCCTATTTCAAGGATAAGGGCGACAGTAATAGCTCAGCTGGTTGGAAGGTAAGGAGTAAAAACACATGACGTGGATTTGATGGGTTAATCACAGAGTGTCTAGTGATATTATCGTGTGTTATTACTATTCGATAATCCATTGTGATTGTATTTACCCCTTTGCCATACACATGTCACCATGGGATTCAGTGCCGGTTACGCATGAATGGTGCCATGCGTTATCTTGTCTTAGTTCATTAATGCCGTCAGTCATTGATCATCGATGGCAGAATGTAATAACTGGACTGTAGTCACTTGCTGTGCGTGTGTAACAAGGCTTTGCTCATCTCAGATCAGCTCATGATGGGCAACAGCGTCCGTTGTAGTGCATGAAATCCGTACACCATAGCAGCACAGCTTTTGTTGATGATTAATTTCCATATCTGCTGGGAAAAAATGAGGCAGTTATAGAACCAACTGTTGAATGTACATTTAACACACATATTCGTATCAGTTTAAAAACACATAAGCAGTGGGACACTTAGTAGTAGTAGGAGGTCACAGGTATGCTGTCCACAATGTAAATATTCAGAAGGGTGTTCAATTGACCACGGTCCACCACCGCTGTCTGTCTGGCTGAGAGCCTAGAATAACCTCCTGGACATTTGCCCATGTTATCAGCCTCTGCTCCAAGCCTCATCGTGTTTCTATTCATTATGGCCATCTGAGGACAGGGAGAAGGGGCAGGAAGATCAGCTGGGCAGTGCATGTCCTCATGTTGCACCTTTGCTGATCGGAGACCTTCAGATCTCCACAGTAGCTCTGTGTACATGCATCTTCTGTCATCAGAACCTTGTTTGTTTTTACTAAAGCAAGACCACAAAACCGGACTTCACAGTAAGACTGTTAATGCTCATAGCGAAATTAAATACTTACGTCCTGAGTTATATAGTTGGCTGATCCCATGATTGTTACCTTCTCAGAACTATTAAATATCATAGATCAAAGACCAAACATGAATTCAGATTTTTGGCTTTCCATATCATGTTAAAACTTGTTGCTGTTGCAAACATACTTTATCTCACTGCTTGGCATTGAGCCCTAATCTCAAGCACTTGACTGACACATTTTAATCCTGAACTCTCCTAAGGTGCGCCTCCAGGTCTGTTTCATTAGCCCAGCAGTTGCACCAAGAGTCAACCACATGGCCACTTTATCTTAAGTGCCAAAGTCCTAGTTCGCTATTTATGAAACTGCAAATTAGGGGCGGGGGGGGCGTTAAGCGTGGCAGCCTGAGGTCCGGGGCTATTTCAGGCCACAGGCGAGACATGGGGCCCATTCCAGGTAATGACGGGGCATTAGGTAAGTCGTTCAAAGCAGGCAGCCATAATGTCTGTAACAGGACTGACCTGGTTTTGGTTAGAGACGGAATTGTGATGTAAACATACACTTAGGAGTCACATGTGTAGCTTGCTTACAGGAACCAAACAAATAGCATATGGAAATGTTCCCCCAGCAGCATGCGTGCATGTACATTGAAAGCCTAATTTCTGATGCAACTGCTTGGCTCTTGCAATAAATGTGATCAACTTTTAATTGAACTTGGTTCATCAAATGAGAAACCCGCTTTCATTCTCAGGACTTTGAATACATAATGAAGCCCTGAAGACTTTTTTTAGTTGGGAGTGTGACAGAAATGTACATGCATTTCATGAAGCTTGGTAGCAATAGAGGGCGTGGACACACACACATCTCTTTTATAAGAGATGTTGGATAGCATGTAAAGTCAGCTAATAAAAGCAAGTTTGACGAGGTTCATAAAAACACATGTTCAGATTCAATCCATGATCCCAGGACCCTAAATCCCCCCACCTTCCCCCAACACGGGTGCTCTACTCATACTTGTAATTTAACAATCATATCAGGCTATTAGATTTGACAGCAGCCTTTGGGAGTGGGAGAAAACATTACTTGTATATCATTCACTTCATTTTCATCTCAATCAGAAATATCACGCACAAGCAAAGCATTTGATGCAAAGCAGTATGTTTTTATTTTTGTTGTTGTGGCAGGCAAAGGGAGAAAAAAAAGATAAAAGAATTGTTGATAAGCTGATGATGAAACAAAATGAAATTAAGTGGTATAGCTTGGCAGTTTGCGTAGGCGGCGGGCAGGCAGGGGGTTGGGGTGGATGGCTTGGTGCAGCCTGTACACCTAGATAGTACCATTTAAGCTCCTATAAATACCTAATGGCTTCTGATTTCTAGGAAAGACGTGGTATTCTGAGGTCATGGCTTTCTAATCACCTCCTCGTGGAAGCGAGTGTACGCAGGACCGTGTCCCGATCTTTTACCATGACAGCACTGTAGATGTAAAGCAACTTTACTAGCCTTTATTTCCCAGTGTTCTTAATAAACTAGAAGCATCCAACATTTGAAGGATGCTGTGAAGTTAGCTATTGTTTTGTAAAGGCCCATATCAAGAGTTTTTATGTTTTTCTAGCTAACTATATCTAAAAATATCTACACATACACGTGGATACATAGTGCATTTGTGCGTGGGAGAAGCACATGTCAATTGCAACAAAGCGTCAGGGTTGGGAGTGTTGTGTGCTTCTTTGTGGGGGCTAGTGCAGGGGGAGGGGCTGTCTACTTCTATAGACGTGTGTGTTTGGGCCTGCTGATTGGTCTGACAGCATGTCACTGCAGAGAATGCTGCGTAGTCTCGCTCTTGACTTCATAATGCCTCTAATGGTGGGGTTTTAAGGCAACTTGGTGCGGGGAATGCCCTGTAGGCGCCTAGAAGTTCATTAACTTCAAGGGGGTTAGATGCTGCCATTGTTACGCTCAGGGGGTTTCGTTTTTGTGTATGTCCGTGTGGGGAGGCTATGGGATAAAAGAGTCCATCATTCACTTATGCTTTTATGTATTAGGTTTATTTAAATAGAAATAGATGATGCAGGCCTAAGATATCCTCACATGATGTTTTCAGCGTGTACAATTGCAACTACGGTGCATAAGTGAAGAGTCTGTTTCTTCCCGCTTTATTGTACCACACGTAGTTTTCCCTGCGTGTGTTTACAGTGCTTTTTCTGGCGATTGGGCGGTCGGATGCCAGGGGATTGCGCAGCAGGTCGGCAAAGGGTTCCAGGCAGTCACTCAGACACTTTAATCCGCGACTAGACTGTTATTTAGAAAGTGTCCTTTGGTAGAGGCCTGTGCGGGGTCAGCAGGGCAAAAGGTCAGAGAACAGCAATCTGATCAGATGGAGCTAAATACAATTTTAGAGAGAAATGTTACACCGACTGCAGAAAAGAGAGGATAGTCTGTGAGGAAATAAAGGGAAGAGAAATAAAGATGTATCCCTAGGTCTGTAAAGTCTTATCCTATAACCCCTGACTTCACAGGTAGTTTTTGTAACAGAGCAGGATAGTTTCACTTTATCTAATTGATTTAAAGGGAAGAAGACAGAGTCTCGTAATCCTGTCACTACACGGGCTACGGCAGCTGCAGTGGAGAAACACTTGTCAAATATGAGGGATATGAATGTCAAATGTGCAGCAGAGAGCGTGTTTGACAGAAGCTTAGCATGAAGTGGAAAGACTTGAAACTTTTTGAGTGTGTGGAGTTGCCTGTGTGTGTGTGTGTGTGTGTGTGTGTGTGTGTGTGTGTGTGTGTGTGTGTGTGTGTGTGTGTGTGTGTGTGTGTGTGTGTGAGATGCATGCTTGGGTTGCTTGTTGATGGTTGGGGAGTCTGGAGAGACTGGAAAGTATCCTAGACTTCAGCTGATTCATATTTTAATCCTCCGTTTTGGCTCAGGAGAGCAGAGTAATTTAAGAGTGCGACAGACACACATTCACACACTCAGAAAAGGAGAGCATATGATGCATGCTGGACAGATTTATGGTCCAGGATTATGAGCACCTTACATCTCCCCTTGGCTCGTGCAGCCGTAGCCAGGTTGGGTTCATGCAGTATATTCGGGTTGAGCCGGGTTTCTGGTGCCAAGAAGCCCGTTCTCACCGCCCTCTCTTCCTTTTGCAGCCGCCAGGCAGGCAGCCGTGGCAGTTCATTTCTCACTGAAAATGATTAATGTACATGCAAATTACCAAAGCATGGGCACACATTCAAATATGCAAGACAGCAATCAGCAGACACTAATATGAAAAACAATATCGTTTTCCCTTAGATATTACTTTGCTCTCTCCTATGATTTTATCAAGCAGACACATGTTATCTCCTCTTTTATCTCTCCGCCTTTCTCGTTCAATCCATCCATCTAACAGACATTCTATACATTTTTCCTGTCTTAGTGGGTTTTGGTACAAGGGCCAATTGAGGTGAGGAGTCTTTCTCAAGAGAGCTTTGGCGTCAGTCTCCTGCCAGTGATCTGGATTGCCTTAAGCAGTGAGCCTCTTCTCATAAGAGAAATCTCATATCTCACATTATCTCCGAGATAATAGGATAACGATGCTGGATTTCCCTCAGCTCGACTCCTGTCAGCTACTGGGTCTTTTGGAGCAGAATACAAGGGGATGAGACCGTCAAGTTCCCAATTTGACAGGGTTGAATAATTTCGATGTGCTTCTCAGCCGAACTGAACTTCAGCTGTTGAAGCATTTCCTACCACGCTTATTACTCATGGCTCTGCACATTTATTAGAACAATGTATGAGCCATTTAGTGACATTTCTCAGATTATTAAATCCCCCTTTCAGTTAATTAAGTTTCCATATACTGAAGAAGCAAAGAGAATTTGTCATTATTTCCCCATTGCACTATTTAGGCTGATGGTTTCCACTATTCCCCTCTGGCTCATGCACACACAGTCACATTTGCAAAAAAATACTCAACACACTTGTGCCTCCTCAAACCACCCATGGAGGAACACTCTGTTCTTGCGTGGGGTGAACCATTTTTTGAAAGAGGAGGGGGCTGACCGAGAGCGGAAGCAAGTGTTTGCGGTGCTGTTTTGCTGTCTGATCTGTTTTGAAACCTGTCTGACTCGCGGCGATTGGCTCATTTTGGAAGGCGTGGCTGTGTTTGGTAAGCGCCCGTGGATTTTTTGGCAAAACCGTTCACAGCTGCAGGGACAGAGTGTGGTGTGTGTTTCTCTCTGAGGCTGTGTAAGAGATGTCATGGAGATGATGGGGAAGAGAGGGGGGTAGTAGCCCTGGGTGTTGGGTGATTAGAACACATCTCTTTTTATTATGTTATGAAACTTTGAGGGTAACAGAAATATGTCTTCTTCTGTTTGGGGGTCTATACTGTATGTCTAGACACACAGAGCTCGAGGCATACAGCAACAATGCCCGTATTTCAATAAAATGGGAGTAAAAGTCCCTGTGTTGTCACTAAGTTAACCCTCCAGCCAGATCCTGTTGACACCAGTGCCCCTGTGAATTGTAGCCATACTAATAACAACTCCATGCATTGCTCATATTCTGCTAGTTTAGAGGGAACAATCACACATCTTTGTCATCTGAGTTAATAGTAATATTACTTCCAGATACAATTTCTTCCAATAAAGCATTCTTTATTCATAAACATTAATCATTTACAAAATGACTAATAGGCCATAAATGACTTATACAATAACAGGCTTGTTTCTTAGAAAAATAATTGTATGCAATTTCTCAATATAATGCAGTTATGAAAATGCCCATTGTCATTATGCTTGATCAGTAGAGTAAGCTAAATGGACAGGATTCCCTCACATCAAGAGATACTCTGATATATTTGGAATTTCTCAAATTCAGTCAAGTGTCGCGTGGAAGTAGCTTATTTTTATACAGAGAAATGTAAGTCTGTCAGTTTCAATATGATTGCGAGTTATTTGTCCCAGAACTGTTATTTGTATTTCAAATGGCTTTGGATATTCACTTTGGCGTGTGAATAAAATGTGTTAGACCTCGTGGTGCTTGAAATGTCGGTCTCCGTGTGTAGCAGCATGCTTGTTGCTCATCTGTGTCGATGTGCATAATGTGTGATTGTCGTCGTGTGAGTGGAGGTTTATGGCTGCATTTCTCTCTCCTTTTTCCCTGCATCAGTGTATGAGTGTGTGTCTGGGTGTGCATGTGGGTGTGTTGGGGGGGGTTGATGGGCTCAGTGGGAGCCCGGGTCCCGGGGGAACAGCTCTCGTTAATAATTCAGACGAGGCTCATTATCAAGGCTGCGCAGATTTCTCCCTGATTCCACCTTAATTGCAGGCAGGCTGCTCCACTCAGGCAGGCGGTAGTCACGCTGGGTCGACTCTCTCTGTCTTTTTCTCCTCATCTACACAGGGCCTGCTCTCTCCACTCTGTTCTCCTCCGCCTTCAGTACTCGCCCTATCACAACGAGACGGCCTCAGGCTAGCCTTGTCCATGCTAGCGTACACCTTTAACAGCCGTAAAGCACTATGAAACATGCTATTTTCTTTGTACTTAAAGATGTGCCTCATATATTTCTGATTAGATACAGACTGTGCACTGTTTGGGCATCACTATGGAATTTTTGGTTTTGTAGGCCAACAAAGACGTAATTTACTCCATGATTTGGTAGGTTTTAGCGATAAAACAATAGGTTATGTATCACATTGGTTCATCAGTAGAAAATTGACAAGCTACTTTTTCAAGAATCTGAATTTCGGAATTAATTTCGCCAGAGATAAATGCACAAAAAGAGCAGTTTAGCCCCCCAGAAGAGGCTTTTCTTCATTAAATATAATAATAAATTGAATATTTTAGCATTTTTCCTTCAAAGTCTTCTGAATCTGTCAACGATTAAACATAAGATTAACGTTTATTGCTAAAGAAGAATGGCAGCCCTTGTAGATTATATGATTCATGGCTCATTATGACTGAAGTACCATTTGTGTTCTTGCAGATCCATCTATAACATAAAGCCATATAATGTCTTATGATGACGCACACTACAGAAAGCCTAATGGGTTTTGCTGTGGGTATATGCTTTGTGATGTATTATAATGGCAAGTTTATCCTTGAAATAGCCTATAGCATATTATCATACTGATGACACTATAGAACGTGTGTTGCCATGATTGATATTAGGCTACAATAATACTCCTCTTCACGATCATCTATAGGCTTATGTAATGTTTCTTGTCTTCATAATTTACGCTGAGTGATGGGTTTCCATTCAATCTATTCACTGAAGCCCCGCCGAGAGCAACATAATGGGCCTGATCTTGTCATACATGTATATGAATATTTCAAATCAGCCCATTGTAACTAGATGGGGCTTTAGATAAACAACACAGATGCTTCTCCCTCTTTGCTCTCGCTAGAAGATGAAGTGTGCTCCAAGCTGTATTTCTCTCCCGGCCACAAAACTCGATTCCCACAAATCACGGTGCCCATATTTCCTAATTCAATTTTTCTCTTGGTCGGATATCTCTTCCTGTATGCAAGGGATTGATGGCCGTGCGCATGTGTGTAAATGTGTGTGTTTACTTGCACGCATTTCTGTCCCTGTGAAAGACATGATGTATGCACAGCTAAACGGTGTATTTCACAATGCTCCATCTCCGGACACTTCCTGGCAGCCACGCCCGGGTCTCTCGCTCCTGTCTGCCAGTCCATCAAGCCGCTGTCATGAGCCAAAGGATTGTGGGAGGGGAAAGGAGAGCGTACGAGGGGCCGTCTATCAGTTTACCTGAGCTTGGCGGTCCTTGCAAGTGATGGAGAGAGTCGGCTCACAAAAGAAAATGTAGTTAACGTTGACTGATCGGAGGTAGATAGAAAACGAAGGAGGGCAGCGGAGGGGAGGAGTAGCAAGAGTTATGTTCAAGAAAGATGCTTGTTATGCTAATAGCTGGTGGATATGCTACGGCTGTGCCATGCGTCCAAGGCTGACGGATGGATCTGTGGAGGTCACCTCGGGTGGCTGCTGGTCAGGAACCCAGCTGAGCTGTAATGTCTGCTCACCTGAGCTATTAAAAGAAATCTGACCTTGGAACGAAATCGCTGTCCATGTGTGGCTCTGTGCTTTTGTATGTGTAAAACAACCCATGTGTGAGCAAATCTGTGTGGGAGCCAGCATATGTGTGGGGAGGTTACAGGACTGGGGCGAGGTTGTTGGGTTATGAGGTGACTGTGAGACCAGCTGGGGTTGAGGGGGAAGGGGAGTGTGTGTTTTTGAGGGGAGATATGCTCACACAGGGGGGTGAAACGATCCCCAATTGGATTGGTATGTCACTGCCTTGAATCTGGGTCAGGACTCTGGGTCCGGTGTTTAGTATGCTGACCGTGTGAGGTCTGCACTCCGAGTCTGCTCATAGCCCCGAATGAACCCAACACGTCTGTCTCCCTTTCTCCCTTTCTCTCTTTCTCTCTTTCTCTTGGACCCTTTTTTTCATCTCCGTCTCTTCCGCGTCTTTCTCCTTCGTTTTCTCTCTCTGTGCCCAGAGCCCTTTTCTATCCCCTTCTCTGTCTCTCTGCCTTTTTTCTTTCCGTACCCCAGGCTTTTTTTATTTCAAACCCTTCTTTCTCGTGCTCTCTTTTTCACAGTCAGTCACTCACGGCCTTCTCTCCTCTCCTCACTTGTTCTATTTCACACTCTCAGTCCTCCTCACAAAGTAGCCTTTTTATCACTCATTTGCCTCTTCCCTCGCTCATTTCTCCTGCTCCTTTCATGTGCTTTTGAAATCCCCTTTTCATCTTTAGCGCTCCCTCTCTCTCTTGCCTGCTCTCTCACTCACACACACACTGGCTCATTCAGTCATTCCTTTATTATCCCAAAACTAAAGTGATAAATGGCTCTCTTTCTTCTCCGTAAATGTCACTCGGGGAATTGTCTCTGCTCATTGATTGACTGGAGTAGAAGGGTGGCCACACATGCACATGCGCCAGTCACTCAGACGTGCACACGGGCACAAAAGAGAAAGGCAGAAGAAGAGCGAGCAGGGAAATGATCTATCATTAGAAGTGCAGCCTTGCTGGGACAGCAGCCGTCAGGGTTAACATCTGGCTCTCGCAGGTCCAGCTTTCACTCACAGGCTGATGCATTATTTCAAGAACTTGTGAGTTTGGTTTATAACGAAGCATCAATTCTCAACAGGACTTGGCATTCACGGGAGTGCTGGGTAACCGGGGCTCGACAAGGGATCAATCACAGTTAAACAATCTGAGCAGGCAGGCCGGCCCGTCTTGCCATTCTTTTCTTTCTAAAGTGAAGTGACGCAGAATGCATAAGTGTTACTCCCAGTTGGATCATCTGTCTTTACCATATCCTCAGTGTCAGGAAAGGGCCAGCCAAGGAAATAGGCAAGAGAGCCATTGTTCAGACCTGTGTGTGTGTGTGTGTGTGTGTGTGTGTGTGTGTGTGTGTGTGTGTGTGTGTGTGTAACCATCACATAACCCATCCGCGGTGCTGACAGTCACGCACTTACTGTAAATATGCCTCCATCCAGCTGCATCTGTCCTCAGGAATTTGTATATGATGGATAGACGCGGGCCATCGAAAGGTAATCACAGGGTACAGCTAGATCCATAATGATGCTACCAGTCTGTCTTTTGGCCCGTGAGCTTGATGACTAATGTATTTGTGAAAGCGGACATGGTGAGAATGAGAAGGCAGTAAAAGAAATAGATTTTGAAGTTTTGCATTTCGCATAGAAATACAAGGCTACATAGAATCGTATCATTTTGTCTCTGCAGGTACAGCATCAAAGTTGAAGATTTGATGTACTGCATATGACTGCATCCACTTTATTTAAATATTCAGATGACAGCATTACACAAAGGATGATGAATGCACTGTAGCATCCTGTTGGCAGCAGAGTAAAATCTTGAACTCCTATAGCACACAGAGCATTGCCAAAGCAGTCCCTTCCAAAAGGTTAATTTCCCTCTCAGTACCTCCACTGGTTTCCCTCTATCATGCCTACAGTGTGTTGGCAGGAAAGGCAGTTAAGCGGGGGATAAGAGGGGGAGGGAGAGCAGCCTGTGGTGCTGCTGCTGCTGCTGCTAGTTTTCAAGTCAGTGTGGCCCAAATGCAGGAGAGCATCATGGAGGTAACCTTTACCTACATCCTATATACATTCAAAAAGTTCTAACAAGTAACGTAACATGTAATGTAAAAAAGATATCCATTTAGTGGATATATTTTAGATGTGTGATTTTTTTTTTCATATATCAACATTAATATCTTGAAGGATGAATACTATGTAATTTAAAACATCTCTAGAATATGGTTGCCTTAGTGTTCAACAACACATTGTCAGGTTTCATGAGCAGTAAGTTAATTATTTGGCATCAGAATCAAGTTTATTGTGAGGAATGTTTACACATACAAGGAATTTGCTTTGGTATCTGTTGGTGAAAACATAAACAATCTAAAAAAAAAAAAAAATGACAAAGTAGATGCAAAAAAATTAAACATACAAGGATAATAAAAAATAAGTATTCTTAAGAGACAATTTATTCAGCATTCAAAAAAGGGTGCTTAAGACAAGTATTTACACCACATTTAAATGTAACTATACAAAACAGCACAGAGAGCATTGCCAAAGACATAGACACAGAAACATATGGCACATTCGAACATTTCTCAAGTTTGTATTGAGGGAACTGGGGAATAAACCCCAATAGATAACAAAAAGTCCAGAAGTCTCAATGGCCTACATGTCAAATCTGCAGTTTCATAGTGGTCTAAAAACAAAGTTCAGTTTGAGGGAAAAAGCATGTTGTGCTATTACGTGATGCACATTAGTGTCACACATTGACTTTTTCTGCACATTATGGTGTCATATTTGTGTTAGCCTTTGCCTCCTAAATCCTGTCTCCTCATTTCCTCCCCTCTCTCCATTCCCATACTTTTTTTCTGTGAGGCACCTTCCACTTTCCCGCCCTAATCCAACCGATCCCAACATAGGCTCCGATCCTTACTGCCGAGGCGAGATTAGGAATTAGGTCACAGCATCTCACTCCTCTAATTAGATGCTCTGTGTGTGTGTGTGTGTGTGTGTGTGTGTGTGTGTGTGTGTGTGTGTGTGTGTGTGTGTGTGTGTGTGTGTGTGTGTGTGTCTGTCTGTATATGCGTCTGCACGCTGAATGCACTTAATCCGTAGGTGGCCTCTATGTTAATGGGGAGTGCATGGAGGACGCGTTAACCCGCATTTGTGTATTCCTCCACATGTTCTCAAAATGTTTCTGACGTACGTGATGTACGTGACGTACGTGGAAGCCGTGATAAATTGTGTCCCGGGGTTGAGGAAGAGGTCAGATTCTGCTATAAAAGATGCATGTGAAGCATTACCATTTTCAAAGAACAAGCTCCACTTGAGATGGCGCTATGGCCTATACACGCCCCCCCGCCATCGCAACCGGTTTAGGATTCAGCTCACCCCGACAGATTTAAATCCAGCTTCTCTGTGGGAAGAGTTCTTCACCTTGCTCTTCAGAGCCCTGTGGATTTGTTCCATCCTCTTTCTGAGATGTATCCACGCAGGGGGCCAGGAACGACATATCTGCTTCTGCAGTTTTAATGTCGACTGGTGTTTTTTTATTTATCTCGGGATATGTGTGCGTTAAGAAATGGACGTGTTCCTGCATGACTTATTTGAAGTTTTAGACCCAGACATCTGCTGCTCAGCTGGGTTTGTGCAAAGGGCAAGGGGGTAAACAGTCAGCATGCACTTGGAGGAGGGAGGTCCAGAATGAGGGATCATAGAGAATTGTATTTGATGTGTGTGTGTGCCGGCATGCAGGATTGAGAGTGTGTGTGTGGGAGAGGGAGTAAGAGAAAGGGAGAGTAGCGTGGGGCTAGTCTTAATTAAGTTTTCAGGAGGATCTTAAAAGGTCATGGCATGCCTCTGCACCCCCTCAACACGCCCGCCGAAATTTCACTTTCCCCCTTCTCCCTCTCCCTCACTCACCCCGACGATGCAACTATCCAGTCATCAGCCCCCCATCTGTGCACATTAGCCATTCATGAACACACTCATTAGGGTGGGAGTTTGAAGCGATTGTGTTCACTAGTCTGCGGCTGGAGCGTGGCGATTAATATTTCAGCGTCTCCCGTCGAGGAGCTGAGAGCAAGTTTGGCCCTCTTAGGCTAAAGAGAGAGAGAGAGAGCTTCACCCATCCCCTTTCTCCCCAATGCCCCCCTCCCTCCACCTCTCTCAGACAACTTACATTGCATTGGCCCCCCTATTTCTATTTATTGCACACACACACTGAGAATCTGGATGCACGTCCCCCCCCCCCACACCACACACACACACACATGACGACCCTAACTACAAACTAGTACCTTAAGTTCGGTCTTCTTTTTAGTTTACTAAGAAACACGAAGACGAGGAAGGGGAAGGGGGGGAAAACGGAGGGACGTAGGAGACGTACGGACCGAAGGACACGACGAGGGGATAGGTCCCCCCCCCCCCTTATCCTCATTCCTCTCAGTTTGACAGTAGTGTCTTTCACTCGCTATCCTTCAATTTTCTTTCCTCACGAGCCCTGGTTAAGCTCCGGTTGGGGTATCAGAGGTTTTAGAGGGGTGGTGAGTGGTGTTCTTAGCCGTATATAACCACACAGTGTTCATTCAGACCCAATCAATACTCTCCCCTTGTTCATACTATACACTGCTACTTAAAGTAGGAGAATTTGAGGCAGCCAGGAGCATCGTGGGTTATCAGGCAGTCAATAAAAGCAGCTCTGCTCCTGAATACAGAAGTCACTTTGACCCTACAGCAGGAGTCGCTTCTCAATGATTTCACAAGCATCCTGTTTCTGAGGTCAGGTCCACACCAACGCACATTCTTTTGAAACACATCTTTTTCTCTCCAGATTTTCAAAAGCCGATTTAATCACCAACAGCCAATCTCTTTGAAAAATATTAAAATCTAGTTCTGTTATCTGGAGATGTTTTCCTTTCTTTTTCAAGGGAAGTAGTCATTTTTTCTCATGCATGTAATTGTCATGTTATTTGCGGCATAAATGAAGCATTTATAATGGGTGGCAATTCAAATAGAACTGCAGTACAAAATGAATGCCACTTTTGTGTGAAACTTTTGATACACAGTCAGATTTTTCAAATTCATTCAAGTTTGTGAGGAGTCTTGGGTGGGGCGGTGAATACAAACAAATACAAATCGATTTGCTCTATATTTTTATTCCATCCAAATCAAAGTGAGTTGATTTGAGTGTTTTAATCTGAAAACTATGATGCTCATTGTTTCGTGTCTATTATCCAATGGTACTTTTGTGCTGCCACATTAAGATGATTAAAAACCAATACATTTATTGACAATTGAATTGCTTTAATAAAACTTTATTATCACAGGGAAATTTTTTGGCTGAGATGAGGCGCCTTGGCTGTGTTTGCAAAAGCTTGTCAATCTTACAGCAGCGTTTCCAACATCTCCGTTAACAAGTGGTGTTCATATCATTCACAATTAAAATGACTATCTTTTATCTGACAACAGAAGCTGAAGGATATGTCAATATGCATCCAAGCAGAGTTCCTGACAGTGCTTTGAAATGTAAGTCTGTATGCCAAACTTTTATAAAGCAATCTATAACGGCAAATGAAGTAAAACAATGGAAAACATCTTAACTGAATTTCCAATTTGCATTCTTTACAATGGACTCATAGGTAAAATAAATAATCACGAAACAGCTTCCAGTCGGCTTTTAAAAGCTTCAGTGGCTTTACGGAGGAACAGTTGCTTTGTCGTGCACTTGAATGTTCTATAGAGAAAGCTTACAGTATGTACAGTGTGCTATAAGTATTTGGCTGTATGGAGCTATTCTATTGTTTGAAAAATGGAGGCTGTATCTGAAGGTCAAGGTTGGAAAGGAGGGGGCGCAGTTACAGAGGGAACTGCTTTCATGCAGCCTTAACTACCTAAGAGTGCACCACTCTTTCAAGTGGGCCCCTACATCCACCACTCTTTCTAACTCTCCTTTGTTCCGCCATCCTTCACCCACCTCTGCCCTCTCAACCTCCCCCCCCCCTCCTACACATATACTCGACCCTCACTGCCAACTCCCCGCTTTTCATTCAGAGCATGCCATTCTTCATCTTCCCCGTATAGGTGTGCGAATAAGTGAGAGTCTATGGGCTGTGCGTGAGTAAGTGGGAGTCTGCGGGCTGAAGTGCTGCATGTGGGTCTGCATTCATGGGAAGCAGACGCACACTGATGGCTAATGAAGTTCCTCTGCACCTCATAGCCCTATTAAACCGCTGCCCCCTACCTCTACCCACTTCACCCCCCCACCTCTTGCCTTGTTTCTCCCCTGAGGGAGAGGGTTGGCAGGGAGCGAGCCGGCTGCTATGGCAACAACAAGGAACCCTCCCTCTCCCACAGGTCTCCTTAGCAACTGGTAGCTTGGCATTGCGGTAATGAGTGTGCCCGGTGTGCCAGGCTTTGTGTCATGTTGGCATGTGTGCGCAATGTACTTGTGTGACAGAGGGAGAGAGTGTGTGCATAGGTGTGTGTGTGTGTGTGGAAATGTTTGTGTGATTGTTTGGTACAGTTTGCCAATTTAGGTGAGAGTTAAAATGTGTGATGACGAAGAGATGTGGAGCCACGACTTGGTGCTGTGCCAAGAAAAAATCGTGAAGCTTATTTTATTAAAACGTAACAAAAACTGTCACTTGACTGACTCTACCTATCTGTTCTCGGTCTGTGTGTGTGTGTGTGTGTGTGTGTGTGTGTGTGTGTGTGTGTGTGTGTGTGTGTGTGTGTGTGTGTGTGTGTGTGCGCGCGTGCATCTTGGTGCATTATTTCTTTCCTTGCCGTGATTGTGGTCATTCTTCTCTGTACTGTGAAAGCGAAACAATTAAAGGGACGATCTGATGAATTTTGCATGGCTGCCTATGAGTTTCCTGCTCTGCTGAAATTAAATTAAATGCTGAGAATGATGTTTATTAAAGTGTGATCAGAAGTGTGCACTGACCTTTAGAATGTGGGAAATGAGATTCTCATTGTTATGAATGAGATTATGTGGAGGCAAAGTGTGAAAAAAGCCCGGGCCTGCATTGATTCCACCGACAGTTTCTTTGTATACAGCAGAGGGAGGTTTCAATATAATCAAATCCACACTGTGCCTGTTGGCTATTAAATGGGCTGATACACAAATATAGACACACAGGCGCTCGCATTAATGCAGGTTGACTTGTGCACGCGTATATCATGCAGATCTTATAAAAATAGCTGTAAAAGCCTCTCCAGAAACGTGTTGGTCTTTAAGAAAAGCATGGCAGGCCCAGTGGAAAATGTTAGTTTGCTCCCTAGACGAGGTGTGAAGTGCGAGCAGGCGGCCAGCCCCGCAGGTGGCCGAGCCCAAACACCTGTTGTGTGAATCCTCAGTGGGAGGCGCGAGCTCTTCCTACCTTGCAGGTCCAAGTAGAAAAACCACACCCTATGCGCACACCCACTCTGAGGCTCCCCCGTTTGGTGCGTGGGTGTCAGACGTGAGGCCCAGATTGTGTCCCCTTTGCGCCCACCGGAAACACTCAGCTGTCCCTGGCATCAGCCGAGCTGATTTTCCGATCCCCTGTCCGGGTCTCAGATGCTCCACTAATCTGTTAGCATCTATTTTTACCCACCAAAGCTGCAGCAGCCCTTCTGTATCCCACACCCTGCCCCCAATGCCAATCCTTCCCTTGGCGCCAGAGTGGGCACGGCTGATGACTCGCCTGCCATTGGATGCAATTAGTGCACAGTCAGACAGGAATCCCCTACCAACTCCATTACACCCCTCTCCACAGCCACTTCCTGATCTGAGGCTAGCAGACACACTACCACACTATTGCTTTCCATTTTAAACCTTTTTATAAATGGCACTCCTGCAGTGTTGTGGAATAATAGGGTCGAATACAGAGCACCTTTCACAGTGCTTGAATCGCTCCACTGTTGAAACTCGGTCTATTCAAGTGCAATCGCAGCCGAGGAAATGCATATTTGAATTGTACCTGTTCAGATTCGTCATTGAGATCAAGGGAAAGTTCTGTCCATAATAGGACAGATATTGGAGGGAAATGATTGAGTTAACCCGGTTCACTGAAGCCTTTTTCTGTAATGATTCTTGAAGTAATCATAGCCTGAAGTTTTTGTCTCTCTCCTGTAAATCATATTTATTCAACAAGAAATTAGAAAATGCTGTCAATCCTTAGCAGACCCCACAGTTATACACTGAGATACAATTGTTAATCCCAGGTTTATTTCTTCTCCAATAAGAGCTGTAATGTGCCTCGCATGCCAATGCAGTCGTGACCACTGCTGTGGAGGCGATGATGGCATGTGGCAGAGAAGTAACTGTTTCTCACCTCCTAATAAAAGAGACTCCTTTTTAATCTTTTCAATTTGATTGCATTCCAAAAACAGGCCCGTCTGCCCATCTGTCTCTCTTAAAGAAGCCTCCTAAAGGGATTTTAATCATCTGACTCCGGGCTTCTCAGGCAAATGGCTACATCTCTCTCTCTCTCTCTCTCTCTCTCTCTCTCTCTCTCTCTCTCTCTCTCTCTCACACACACACATACACACAAACAATTTTCCAATTTTCTTTCTTATACTCACTGTCATAGTCTCACTATGTCTTCACATAGTCTTCTCTCACTCTCTGATACACCATATCGTCTCAGCTCCATTGGGCCATATCTGTGCAGCCATTAGGCCCTTCAGTCCCTCTTCAAGTCCCCCTCAGACACACAAAATTCCCCAACCCTGTCCCTATTAATCCACATGGCTCTAAATTCTTTATTTCCCTTCAAAGGGACAACGCGAGCCGTGACATCAATCATGGAAAGCGAATATTTAGCCGGCGCTAATTTCCACCAATAGCCTGGAGACAGGCTTAGCTGACAAAACTCATTCCTGTGCTGAACAAAACTACTTGTGTTGAATCCTCCCCCTCCCCCTAAACCCTCCTGCCTTCTGCACAGGCAAAAACAGCATCACAATAAACACAGTTAGTGCTTCTGTTACTCCCCCTTGATTTAGGCTTATCAAATGAATGTGTACCATAGAGGGATACCCTTTGACAATACATAATGGCTCCATTCTGCATGAAATGGTTTGGTAATACCAGTCGAGTGTGGCAAACGGCTTTACCCGGTGCCACTACAAGAACAGCTGCTGTGTTCTTAGCTGGGCAAGCGTACCACGCTGCTTCACCCTTGAGGTTGTTTGAATCGGGTGAGTGGTTTCTTTTTGCTGGTTCCCAGACCCCACTCACAGTGCTTTAGTTCGTCACTCAGTTCTGTTTGAATGAGTGCACATTCGCCACAAGATGGATCCTATAAACCATTTGACCTGTTTCATTGCCTCTCTGTGTGTGAGCATGTGTGTGGGTGTGTGAGCGGGAAAAACCCCAGCGTGGGTTCTGATGGGGGGTAATAGGGGGGGATGGGGGGCACTTTGAGGGCACCCCTTTGTGTGGCGTGGATGGGCCTCTTGTGGTACCTCCATATTCCCACCCTTTACCCCCAGACGCCTCCACCTCCTGCTGCCCCCTAAAGCACATCTACCCCCATGCCAGTCGAGTTACCCAAGATGCGCCATCGGGCCTAACATACGAACCCCTGCCCCCATACTCAAATACTCCCAACGATAATGCCTGACTGACATGAGAGGCAACAGAGGGATGCATTGGGCAACTAGCCAATAATGCAAGTGGGCACAGTCACTCAACTGACAAGCCAATGGCAGTTATAGATTGTTGAGTGAAAAGAGGGGATATGACATATTGAGCACCCATATTGGCCTCTATAATAGAGCTGTATTGTGAAGGCAGACAGACTTTGATGTGTGCTAAGCCTCAGCACTGATAGCCATTAAACTCCATTGATTACCAACATTAAAGGGGCCTCTCCAGTCCCTGAATCACACTGAGTTTGCATGAGAGAAGGGAGGGAAAACAGGAGAACAATTGATTGGTATTATAAGACTTCCAAGAGCTATAAATGGTTCTTAAAGAGATTATTATGGATAAATGTGATCATCCACACAAATTGGGCAATAATCTGTTCGACCAAATTCACACTAAAAAATCCTGTCTGATTCTGTCTCCTTTCTTAAGCAATAAAACAAAAAGGCTCTTTTCTACCAAGTCCACCAAACATGTCAGATTTGTTAAAAAAGAGCCTACACTTTTATTCTGAGTGCAGAGAGGGCCGTCCTGCGGCTTGTTGTCTGTTGTCTAAATATCTAAATCAGCTATCAGGATTTGAAGGTCTTAATGAGAGTTGAACCCAAGCTGATTGTTTTTCCTGCAACTAATAGAAGCTCATTCACCTTAATTGGCTTGATTTGTCCATAAACTCTTCCCCTTATCCTCTTTTAACTTTATGTCAAGGTTTACCCCTTTCAGCCTGATTGAGTTGTGTTTAGAGACTTAGAAGGAGGGTAAATGTCCCTGATAACAAAACAAAGAAGTCAAACCTCTACTTATGAATCTGTCTGTTCTCCTCAGTATTATGGGACCATGCAATGCATCTCTCTGCATAAGCCCAGCCACCGGTTCATTCATTATTTAGAACCCTCTCCACTAGGCCCATTGTATTAAAGGGGTATGATTTGAATAGGAAGCAGCTTCCTGGACCCAGGCGTGTGATGTGTGTGTTCCTCTCTGTCATTGTATGTTTCTGTGGGCTTCATCCGTCTGCCTCAGCAAGCCAGGGGGCTGAAAGTGAATTTCCATTTTATGAATATTTAATACATAATAAAGTTTTCAATTTTATTCTATTCAACCCGCAGGGGTATAAATGTGGCAAAGCCAACCCTCAAGGACAGAACACAGGGTAAAGGTGTTTAATTCGATGGAGGCATCAAAATTGCAGTTAACATCAGATGACAAAAATCTACTAAAATGCGCACACACTAACATCAGGAATGGCTTAACACTACTTCCATAAGGGGTTTATAGCGACCCTATTTCCCACATCTTAAACTTCCCTTATGCTGTACATCTATTGGATCATAGCATATTCGGCCTGCCCGCTGTGTCCCTGGTGACCTGGCATGGCTCTGTGAGAGACACCCAGCTGGGAGTGCCCCTGAATCAACTTGGGATTAGCCCAGGATTGTCTGGGATTACTCGGGGATGGAGGGGGATTAGCGGTGACTGCTTGTTTCGGGGGCGTGAGGGGCATAGGCTGGCCAAATTGCCCCTGACACAGACTCATGGAACAGGAGGCGGACAGAACCACACCCACAGTTGAACCACCTGCAACCTGAGCTATTATTAGATCGTAAAACACACAAACAGGATGACAAAGAATAACATGTGGTGGAAAAGTACACGACAGGAAGCCAGCATCTAATGATGACGATGATGATGATGATGATGATGCCGTGGCTGGCCACAGTCCGAAATCTCTCAAATCTCTGTGGCAGGTGGATTCATCAGATAAAGAGGGTTTGGGATGATGACAAATCCCTCCAAGTTCAATGGGGCTGCTCTTCCCTCATACGGGGATACATGGCGATTTGAATCAGACAGGTCACACAGAGTGACAGCATGAAGTGGTTCAGCTCTCTGAAAGATGCCCCATTTACGACCGGCATGAAAGCTTACATATGTTTTAATTCAGGCATGTACGCGACTTGATGGGGATGATTTGGAGTGGTATGATGGGTGGATGATCCAGCCGGGGTGAGACGGGGAGTTGGCGCGGCACGTAGAGAAGCCGTCAGAAGCGGGGAGCGGGCATCCCCTGCGGACCTGCACTGCCGAGATGAAAGGCTGTTTAGTGTTGGAGCAGCAGCATCAAACAACCGCCTCCTCTTGCATCCTTTTCCCCCATCCCCCACTCTCCCTCCATCTCTCCCTCTCTTGACTCGCAACACAATATGATATAGTTCTGCAGTTGCACGTTTACCCGGTTGCCATGGCTACCCAATGCCGGAGGTGTCACAGCGAGATAACCCAAGGAGGCATTCACAGATCACCTGAATTCAGTGCGCCTCCCATTTATGTGTTCTCTGCCGCAATTTGATTTATTTGTTTCCCCGCCGTGCAATTCAGTGTGAATACAAATAATCCGCAGCATAATGGAGATGGTAGAAGTACCCCTCAATCTGAAACAATCTTTTGTCCCAGTATATTCCCGAACCATGGGAGGTGCTTTTGATTTGATATTTTTTCCTGAGCGTCAAAATGCCTCACGCACAACAAAGAGCAGAATTGCAACGACAGACTCTGCTGCACTCCGGGAACCTTAAGCATTCAGCACCCTTGAGATAAATAACAGTAAATGATAATAAAAATACACTATATCCTACGAATTACTGACTCGGTGACTGTACAATGCCAGTGTAGAGGATAATGGGAAAATAATTGATGACACACTGTATAATTGAAAGCATAGAGATTGAAAGCAGAAGTGGAAAATGACTGTTGTGTGCAAAGAGGTGTGTGAAATAAGAAAAATAGAAAATATGTAGTACTCCGTGACAAAGGAGAAAAGAAGATCATGATAAAGACAGAACAAGGGATAGAAAGGGAGATGGGGAGTGAAGGTAGCTGTCGGGAGGTGGGATACATCCATTAGCCTTCCTTGCTCCTGGCTCATTCTTCCAATACATCCCCCCCCATTCAACCTACGAGAGCAAAAGAGACAGGGCTGGCACTAAGCCAGACTGGCACCGACTTCAAACATACAGTACGCCCAACCACAGCAGCTTACATCAGCCCGGCTGAAAGGACAAGTAGAGGAGGACAGATGGATTGATGGAAATGAAAGTGGGAGGATTGACGTACATAGGGAGAGTGTCTCATAACCGAGTCTCAGGTTGCTTCAGGTTGGTTGAGGTTGACAGGGTCGCGCTATGTGCCAGCTGCAGCTTTCCTTCATACATGTTGATGTTTTTAAACGCACACCCAATTTCCTGACTCCAGTCGACACTGATTGCAAGGAGGGCTGTGCATATACGTCTGTGTGTTTTGTATATTTAATAATAGACGTTGAAGAGACCCGATATTTTGGCACATTTCTCTATGACTGAGCATGTATATAGACTGAATGATTTACAAGTGTGTTTGTGTGCATTATTGATTTTAACGTTTGATATCAAGAAATCCTATATTCCTCTGGAACATTTTATATGAATCTTATGCTAATATATCTTATTTGAAGTGCTTATCTCCGAAAAGTGCTTTATGTACAAATGATAAGTGATGTGTATTTAATTTGATCCCTCCCTCACTGTGTGTGTCTCTCTTATCTCTCTGCAGAACTCCATCCGACACAACCTATCCCTCCACACACGTTTTATCAGGGTACAGAATGAGGGTACAGGGAAGAGTTCTTGGTGGATGCTGAACCCAGATGGAGGGAAGATGGGCAAGTCTCCCCGCCGGCGAGCGGTCTCCATGGACAACAGCACCAAATACCTAAAAAGCAAAGGCCGCGTCCGGGGCAAAAGGGTTGGCCGGCCTGGGATAGGAGCAGGGTCTGTTGTGGTTGGGCTTCAGGGCTCCCCCGACCATGGCAGCCCACCACATAAAGGCCTCCCAGCAACTGGGGGTTCATGTGGGACAGACGGAGAGTTTGATGCTTGGACGGACCTCCATTCCAGGGCGAGTTCGTCAGCGTCCACACTGAGCGGCCGTCTGTCACCCATCCTCGCAGAAGGAGAGCCAGAGGAGCCAGAGGAGAGTGGCCTGTCCTGTTCCACCTCCCCCCACCTCTACCCCTCTCCGACCAGTGCCCACTCTCCGTCCAGAGGGGCCGGTAATCTGTGTCCTCCACTCGAGCAGCTGCCCCAGCTAGCTAACCTGACAGGTGCCATCAGCCTGGATGAGCAACTGATGGAGGATAGTTATCATCATCATCACCCATCGCAACATCAGCAGCATTCAGCTGTTGGCAGGCATAAGCACCAAACCCCCGTCTACCACTACAGCTCGGGGGTGAAGGCTCAGAGCCCCTATGGGGCCGGCGTCTATGGTGCAACAAGCATGGGGATGCTACGCCACCACTCACCCATGCAGACCATTCAGGAGAACAAGCCGGCAAGTTTCTCTGGAACCATGCGAGCTTACTCCAGCACCAACGCCCTGCAGAGCCTGCTAACAGGGGTTCCAGCTAGGCAGCAGTACTGTTCCAAGGACATGATGCTGGGACAGGAGCGGGAAAGCCATCCTATGATGGGTCAAACGAGTAATGGAGTAGGCTCCAACCTTCACAGCCACCTCCCTGGCCCCCACAATGGCCACAGCCACAATGGACCTCTTAGTCACAGCTCGGCTCATAGCCATAACAGAACTCACAGCCATACGAGTAGTCATAACCACAACAATGTCACTAACCACAACCACAACTCACCTCACAGCCTCGCTCACAACAGTCACAACCTCAACCAGAGCCATAACCACACACCGCCCCGGGCTGTGGCCCTCACCCCCCGCGGAAACAGCAATCAGCTGCAGACCTACAACCACAAAGCTCCCTTCTTGTACAGCCCCCCTTCACATGCCCACCTCCCGGCCTCCACCACCCTCCCCCCAAACCCAGCAGGTATGATCGGCATGCCCCAGGACTCCTGCCACGTGGCCGCCGCCCCACACCCCCGTCACAACCATTACCCAGACCCACAACACCAAGGCATGACTAACGGACCATACCATCATGGCCAGGGGATTGGTAATGGTTGTGTTGGTAGCAACTACCTTGGCTATCACCAACCTCTCCCCCACGAGAGACTACCGGCGGACCTGGACATTGACATGTTCCACGGCAGCTTGGACTGCGATGTGGATTCCATCCTCCTCCATGACATTATGGACTCTGCGGAGGAGATGGACTTTAACTTTGACTGCTCCCTTGCCCAGGGGGTGGGCATCGGCATGGGTATGGGCATGGGTGTGACCATGGGCATGGGGATGGGGATGAGCGGTCTGACGGGCCCACAACAAGCCCATAGCAACCAGAGCTGGGTGCCTGGCTGAAGTCTATGACAACACTTCCTTAACCATAAATGAACTACCCTACCCATGAAGCACTGTGCTCAACTGTGACATCCCTGACTTGACACAGCGACTATATGACCAACACTTGACAATTCTTCTGTCACCCTACCCTCTTTTGATTTCCCTCCGCCCCCCCCCTAGAGATCTAGCTCATGTCACGTTAGGTTTTTCTTCAGCTATACTGTGATGACAATCTCTCAGCTGTGCTCACCCGACATCGCTTCTCATCTACCATGAGAACTGAACTCTCAATGCACTTTATTGCAAGTGGGTCACATCTCCCAGTGCAACGCGTTCTCAGAGCAGCGCAGGCAGAGCTTGACATGTTTTGTAAGGTGACTGCAGGGTTTGACGGCAACAAAGGAGGAAATCACAAGCTCCACAAGTTTATAAAGTGACACGTCTTGGCATTGAATTAAAATTGGACTCCTCTTTTCATACGCTTTCATTTTCAGAGGTGGTGAGGACAATCTTTTTTTTTTTTTTTGACAAATATCCTTAGTGTCTTTTTGATATTTTTCCAAAACCTTAGACGTTTCCTCTTCTTCATCAGAATCAGAATTCCTTTATTAGTCCTACAGAGGGGAAATTGACATCCTTACAGCAAAGGGACAATAATTATAGAGACAAAATAAAATCAGTATTTAATAGTGGCATACATACTAAACATTTAAAATCATTAAAATTAAACATTCCAAGTATAAATGTAGCATTATAAAAAATTAAGTGAAACAAGAATCAAGTTTACAAGTATAACAATCCCTCACTGTACCACATTTATAAAAACAATTATTACAATATATTATACACCATATTTAAAAAGAAATCAGATCTAGAACAAGTTTACCATTAATACGCTAATGCCATTCACATCCTCAACAGATCAGCGCTGTTATATACGGCTACTTACATTTAGTCCTTGGAGCTTTGACTTTATCTTGGATGTAACATTTTGTCAATGCCCTTTTGACTTTCGGTTAGAGCATATTGTCACTACATCGTTAAATGGATTCCATCATTACCGGCTAGCATGCAATTTGGTGAATTAAAAATGTTGTATCACCTTGTCTCACCTGGGCTTCTCGCGCCAGTTTCCCTCTCTCGCCCCGCCTGCCAGTGGAGACAAAGTGACCATTCCTCACACCAAGCCATTAATGTGGCTTGATTGAAATTCAGCATCTTGCTTTTAATCTCCAAAGTGATGCGGCAGCGATGCGTCATTATTGAGAATCTAACGCGTTGTCCTCCCATCTCTCACCCCGGCCGATCAGGCAGCCGCTCGCCTCTTCGACTTAACGTGCCAAGAAAGCGAGACAAAACTGTGATTAACGCCGAGTCACTCTGCCTGCTGTCCTGCTCTGAGAGGGGCCAATGTCACTGTCCACTTGCCCGCTCACAGAGGGTACAAAAAGGAACAAATGGGAGACAAGGAGAGAACAAAAGTCTGTTGTTGCAGTGGAATCAATCATTAGCCTCAGTTTCCATACTCTTTGGGCGTGTGTGTCTGAAAACAGGTAGTGTATTCGTATTGTAAATCATCTCCAATCTCTGTGTTCTGTATCCCCCTTGTTCCCATGTTTCCACTGCTTATACCCTGAGCTTCAAATAGGTGCAAAGGGAGAGACTTAAGGAGAAAACAATCAGCCAATCTAAGTGGCATGAGTCTGCGTCAAGCCATCCACATCCACTTTTTGTGTGTTTATTCTGTTGTCTTGTAGTTGTTGTTGTATTGTTGAATTTCTAAGGACCAACAAGGACCGCGCTTAAATATCCATAGTGTAAGGATGGGATTCAACGATAGTGCAGTATGACCTTCCTACGCTCTTATACCGTGCACCCCCTCCTCCCACATGCGCTCTCCTCAATTGTCTCTGTTTGTGAGTGGGGGGGTCTCAAGCTTGTTTCTCACTGGCCTTGAGAGAGATAGAGAAAGATAGACCCCTATTCTCTACAGTTCCCTTAAGGAGACTCTCTGCGCTTGGTCTGCACCAAGTACGGCACACAAAGAGAAAGATGGGGGGGTAAGGGCTGGGCGAGGGGTATTGTTACAGCCAAAGGTCAAGCACGGAGCAGACTTTCGGACCCATTAGTGAGATAAATCCCTTTATTTCAGGGCTTTTAGTCACGCTGGTTCCAGCTAATCTCTGTGTGGAAAATGTGTGGAATTTTCTAAGCAAATGGGCCACACAAAGCAGTTATGTTAACCTATGCTACAGACCTTTAGCGAAGCCCTACTATTGGAACGAGAGCTTTATATGATGTCTAATTTTCCTATATTTATTTATGAAAAAGATTGGTCTTTGTCACTCCTAAATGTGGTAGTTGTTTGAGTCAACTCCTTTTTCCTTTCTTTTATTTCTCTGTTTTTTAAAGATGTCACTCTCCCTTTGCCCCTTTTACTGACTTTTATTTTGTACAAAATCTATATATTAAGAATATTGTATAATAGTTTTTAAAAATCTCAAAATAATATCAGTTTTGTTGTCTATTTCTTTTTTAAGAGAATGTATCTCATCATCTGGTGACTGTTAAATAAATGAAATTAAAAGAAAACCTCTGACTTTACAATTTTGTGAATCTGATCATGAATTTGTTTTTGTTCATGAGAAAAAAAAAAACCTGTATGACCTTTTCCTTACAATTCAGATTTGAGTGGATTCTCCTGAGCTGCTTGTGCTTGTCAGGTGAAATGTGTCTCATGTGCATGCATACAACAGCTGACAAGATGAATGAATGTGTGTTGCTTGGTAATTTATTTCTTCATTCTGTATTTTGTCTCGTTTTTGAAAAATAACTCCTTTAATAACTCCCAACCTCTCATGGCATTCGTGTTTGAGCAGGACACCACGTAGCTGCGTGGGAGGCAGAAAGAGTGGGATGTATGAATGAAAAAATAAATAATAAAAAATACCTTCACATATGTCGGGAAGCATCACTTGTGCTAGAGACTACATGAAAAAGCAGGAGAGAAAAGGGTGATTTTTCTTATCTGTGCGAGAGAGAGTTCCAGACAGACAGACAACATAAGGACAGAAAGCCAGACAGAGTTGGCAGGATTGGACTAATAGGTGTGTGTGTGTGTGTGTGTGTGTGTGTGTGTGTGTGTGTGTGTGTGTGTGTGTGTGTGTGTGTGTGTGTGTGTGTGTGTGTGTGTGTGTGTGTGTGTGTCTCTCTCTCTCTCTCTCTCTCTCTCTCTCTCTCTCTCTCTCTCTCTCTCTCTCTCTCTCTCTCTGTGTCTCTCTCTCTCTCTCTCTCTCTCTCTCTCTCTCTCTCTCTCTCTC
>NW_011332986.1:124106-139052 GCF_000735185.1 Notothenia coriiceps
AGGAGAGAAAAGGGTGATTTTTCTTATCTGTGCGAGAGAGAGTTCCAGACAGACAGACAACATAAGGACAGAAAGCCAGACAGAGTTGGCAGGATTGGACTAATAGGTGTGTGTGTGTGTGTGTGTGTGTATGTGTGTGTGTGTGTGTAGTCGTCTGACGTACTCGACCGAAGGCAACGACGGAGNTGGGTATGGAGGAAAATAGAGAGGGTTGTGTTTTCTGACACTTGGTGAGTTCCCTGGAACACCGGGGACACATATTCATGTATAAAAGACTTACAAAAGTGCATTTTGCATGATAGGTCACCTTTAAGCGTTACAATTACATTATGAAACTTTTATTTGAGTATCATATATTTCAGTAACTCAGAAAAGTCTTGAAACATGGCACAATTTAGTGTTAAGGCTCTATAACTCACACCACAGAGGGGTCATTGCATCACTTCAGACGGCTTGAATCATCCTCGCATTGATGTAAACAAACCTTAACAGCATCAGCAAACATTAATAACTTGGATTCAGTTGTTGTCCAGTGTTACAGCCTGTATTAAAAATACCTGTCAATCTATTTGGGAGTGATGGGAGTTCTCAGCTTTAGGTTGTGAAGCTGCTTTTTATTTTTGAGTCTCAACAACATCTAGCTTCCTCTTATTAGATGTTTGGGATATCACCCATCCCCCATGAGCAATTCCTTCTCAGCTCTACCTGATTTTCTTAACAATTGATTAGATAGCTCACTAAGATAAATCAAGGCCACTTATCATGAAGCATGTCCGATAATTTGGTGCAAATGGCGCTTGATACACATATTCATCTTTTATAAGAAACAAATGAGATCTATGTAATCCTTGTAAAAAAAAAAGGACCTTGTGACTTTCCTAATTTGTGTTTGGCAGGGCAATGAGATCTTTATATGCATACTTGCTCGAAGGCTTGAATCAGAAGTGTAACAACCGCAGTTTGGTTTAAATCCAACCATGAAACAGTGAAACAATTGAGAATAGAGAGGGAAGGAAAATGAACTGTGGCACATCTTGTCCAAGTTTACATGGCCTAGAGAGCTGATAATCCGCATTCAAACAGAAGGCAAATGTTCAAGATCAAAGCCAAAGAGCTGGAGTGTCCCTGAACATGAATCCCTGCTCCCTTCAGGGTCCATATATCAGCTCTGAGGCTCTCACTAACCTCAGCAGGGGTGTGGGCTCTGTCTTCATTGATCGATAGCAGTTCCAGGAGTTGCTCAACAGATACGTTCAAGCTGAGATATACTGTAAATCTGTAATGTAACCTTATGATATCTGCCTCAGGATTGTGTTGCACCAGTTATTCGTCAATCCATGACTTACTTTGTGTGCGAAGTCCTTCCAAAGTTCTTAGAAACAACTAGTTCATGCATTAGGTTGCATCAATAAAACGTTTCCAGAAGTCTAGACCTGTAGTTCCAAACAAGGAAGTCACTGCAGCATCGCAAACTGTAACATAACCTAAATAAATAAATAAATAAATAACAGCTAAGTCATATTTCAACTTACTTGCAATCCTTTGTTCATGTAAATATGATATACCATAAATTCAAAAATGCTTTTTCATTTAGAATTAGATTAGATTTTAGGAAAACATTCAATAGGGCAAACCTTTCCTAGGCATGTGAATAACAATCAATTTCCATTTGAGTTATATTTTGTATTTTTACATTTTCTCTTCAAAGGGGTCGTTTATATTTTGATTATTGGTGCATCCTGTGCTTAGCCCCACCACAAATGACTGTGATTGGTTAGATATACAAATACATCAGAGGGTTTTCCTTAACAACAGAACAATAATGGATGCATCCAAACCATTCTCCATTGCCTAAACTGCAATGTGTAATATGCTAGGCTACTGTTGGGCTTACAGTTATGCATTTCACTCAATGTTGCCTTTACCCTCATTGTCTCTCTGTGTATGTTTTGCCGTGCTGTATTGAATGTTGTTTAATTTCCTCCTGGCTCGAATCCCAATGTAACTTATTGGACAGCTAGTCTATATTTCTTATGAATACATTTTCTAGTTGTTCCTCCTTTTCTTTTTTGCACTGTGCAACTAATACTATTTTCACAGTTTTACAATTGCTGCCACTAAAAACTCCATAGGCCATCTCCTTGTCTTTAACCTTAATTGCGTTTGTTTTTAAGGGGCAGAAAAACATTTCAAGCTAAGTTTAAACACAACAACACTTAAATAGACTTAAATAACAACAAAGCCAACTTAATATTTTGACTCCAAGCCTATGTCATTAATTATTTATTAAAAAAAACAAAACGTTCTACATATAATTTTACCACCAAAAATAAAACAGACGACATAATCAAGTCCAACGTCTCTTGGGTGTCCAGGGCTACTGAGTTCCTCCTGATTAAAAGAAAATGACCTACCAGGAAATCCTCCTATCTTCTTACGCTCTCCTTCGTTATTAAACCAATCACTGTCCTAATGACTTCAACCCCCCACCCTCCTCCACCTCTTCCCTCTTGTCCCCATTTCACCTCCTTCCAGTGCAGACAGACAAGACAGATCTAATCAGATCTTTTTTCTTCACATCCGCCAATGATCCACTCATCAGGAGAGTGAGAAGAGGAGAGGTGTGTGTGTGTGCAGGGGAGGGGGTGACCTAAAGCGGCAATGACACAATTAATGTCAAATGAATGCTCCTCCTGAGCACCGACATCGCCTCACCTCCCTCTTGTATTTCTGCCCGCCTTAACCTCACTGCCTGCGTCTCCCCCTCCTCTCTTCCTCCTTTATTTCCTCTCAGCCTCCCTCCTCTCCTATCTAACCGCATGTGGCTTAATCTCACACATGGGGGTGCTCATCTCAGCATTGTGCTTTACTGTGCAGCAACTAGCTTAGCTCACTAGCACACAGAGTACGATTGGAGTGCTAATAAGGGCGGGGGGAGGGGGGGTTGGCAGAGTGGGGGCCTGATTGGTGTCTCTAATTACGGCTTGATACTAAAGAGTAATTAATGAGTTTGCGGCTGATGGCAGCAGCTTTGGAGCGTCAGACGGGATCGCAGGAGATAAGAGCTGTTTGTGCAGAGGCCATGCAGGGTCCCACGGGACGGGCATCCGTACAGGAACACACACACACACACACACACACACACACACACACACACACACACACACGCCAACCAGACATGCCCCTTCACACACATACAGTTGAAAATAACACAAATTCACACTTTTCACAAAGAAGCACTAAGCGCAGTTATGAACCCATACGCACCAACACTCACTCTCAAACAGACATTTCTCACTTAGATGTACAGTTTTAATTGACTCCACTTGGCAAAGCTTCTCTGCAGGGAGAGGAGTGAGAAGCTGAACGAAAGATAAAGGTGTGGAGACAGGAAGCCAGGGGGCATATATATCAAGCTAAAGAAGCCTGAATAAAAGAAACAAATGAAAACGTTTTTGAGAAAGCAGGTTAAAGGGGTCCGATAAGCTCTACCATGGTCCAGTAACTTTATAAGATGTTTCATAATTTCACAATTAGACCAAACGGAGTGTGATTGAGTGTAAGTGAGACGGAGATCCTGGCGTAGGGCCAAAGTCTCACTCTCCTGCTTTGCCTCTCCTGAGAGAGATCGAGGCTGATGTAGACAGGAAGGCAGGCCTGTCCAGGTGCTGTGCCTCGGGGAGGGTCTGCTCTTCTGTTCCTCATTATCAGAGAGAGAGAGAGGGAGAGAAGCCGTGTTACAGTGTCATTATTCATCCACTCAAGCATCTGGGAGCAGGTCCTTCCTTACTTGGCCCAGTAATATTGTTGTAGAGCCCGCCCTTGGAGCTAAACGCTGTTCGGGGACACTGCTAACTGCTAACAGACAGACCCACCCAGGCAAGGCTCCAGGGTACTAATGTCCTTCAGTGCTTGTGAGGATTCAGCACTTCTCTCTTTCTGCCCGTGCTGCAGAGTGGAAAACGGCTACATCTCCAAAGTTCAACTGTTCATAGAAATGATTAATTCATCAATATGAGATGGTGGAGTCGTAATGCCTCCAGAATTACACTTCAAAACTACTGTGACAGGTGCAAACGAGCTACGGCCCTAGTAGTAACGGGCTGCACTTTAAAAAACGATGCAAATAAAAATAAAGAAACGTGCCGGAAAACACGGAAATGAAGAACCATCTTCACTAACTTGACAACACACGTGTAGCATTCAGAAAACATTCGCCAACTTGATGAAACATGCGCAGGGTTTACTGTAGCAAACATAACACATTTCAAACTGTCACACTCTCCTAATGGAAATGCTTTGAACTTGTAACTATTGCACCTGTTGGCCACGTCTTAAACAGATGATTAAAGCTTTTAAATACATTCTGAAGTTAATCTAGTACAGAGTGAGAAGGTGATCTCAACAAGGAGGGATTCATACGTGGATCATTGGAGGATATAAAAAGTTTAATTGTGGAAATATCTCTTAATGGAAAACAATCATCCTAATGATCATCTTTCAAATTGGCTCCATATGGGAAAGGAGATCAGAGGGGACACCAAAAGACCACCAGGGCAGAGTCGCTGCCGTCTGAGTTGTTGAATTTAGTGGTGTTATATTTTATTTAAAAAGCAAACGGCAACAAATGGTAGCAGCATCATGCTCTGCTGAAGTCAAGAACAAGACAAATTGAAGGTCAAACGCATTAGCAAGAATGCAAATTGAGAAATGTGCTGGTATCTGCTGGTGTACTAAGGCCAAGAGCGGTTTTTATGTTTCCTAAAATTGTGTCTAAAGATATAATTTTGCCTGACTCTTAAGTACTGTATAATCACTTTAGAGACAGACACAGTTCACAGGATCAAGGAGATGATCTAGTGAGGGGTTCACCTATAATGAAATAATGTGATTCAAGAAAAATGACTGATGACAAGTCAGAGATTATTATCTAAATATTCTAAGAGTTTTTGGCAAAGAGTGCATTTATTTGAAAGAAAATGATCAATGATGATATTATATTGTGTAATGGTAGTTTTTTCTCTCTCAAAAGCAGTGACAGCATCAAGAATAGGGTCAAAGAAAAGGTGTTAAAGTGGCGAACAAGCTATTTGGGGTTGAGGCCAGGCACGGGTAGTGTTAGGAGAGGTTGTAAGAAAGGCCACTGAGCTCTCCCTCAGAGTTAAACGCTGAGGGACCGGTGCTCAGAGAACAGCCTAATGGTTAGACAACAGCATGTTCAAACTTAACACGACAAATGACAACCATGTTTGAAGTCTCTCTCTCTTTCATTTCATTTCATTACATTACATTACAGTTAGCATACGGTTTTATCCAAAGTCACTTACAATATGTAGAATAAACCATTAAGATACAAACTCAGAACAGCAAGAAAAATAGAGGTATTAGTCTCAGATACGCCAAACAATTTAAGTGCATTTAGCTTCAAATGAGCAGAACTCATTAAGTTCAAATTGTTTTAATTAAATTTATGGCCGAGATGGGTTTTCAGGTTGCGACAAAATATAAGTAGGCTTTCTTCTGTCCTGATGTCAATGAGGACTTAAGTTAAGGGTAGGGTAGGTAATTCACTTCCAATTATCTGCCCCGGCCCGCAGCAAATAACTGGATGGCCTACCTGCCTGTCAGCCTTCCATCTCGTGCACAAACTTATCTGGTGCCCTCATTGGTCATGTGCGCGTTCCTGTGTGTTGGAGGAGGGGCTCTGTAAGGAGTCTGAGGAAGGGGCAGATTTTTTCAGGCTGCGTACTTTCAAATTCTAGCGCACTCGAGCTGGTTTCTCCATTCTTACCTACCCTACCCTACCTTTAAGTTAAAGTGGATCTATCATGCTATATTTGAATAATATAGTGTAGGACCATACCTATATATGGCATATTTATACTTTTTATTTTTCAAAATACCAAACAGATCATGCATTTTAACCATTCCTCATTTCGTTCAATTTAACATTGTCTTTGCATGGGCTGATTNCACACACACACACACTCTTACAGGAACACACACACACACACACACACACACACACACACACACACACACACACACACACACACACACACACACACACACACACACACACACACACACACTCTCTCTCTCTCTCTCTCTCACACACACACAGACACACACACACACACACCCCACACACACACACACACACACACACACACACACACACACACACACACACACACACACACACACACACACACACACACACACACACACACACACACACATAAATACACTGACTGTGCTTACTTTTATTAACTGTTACTATTTTTATGAAGTACACTTCTGTGGTGAATCCAGGTAAAGTGATTTGTCTCATGATTGCTTTAATTAGACCAATAGAATAGCAGGGATAATGGGGATTTTTTTAAAGCATTGATTCAAATGACTCATTGCTACTGCATGGTTCAGCTCAACTTAATTCAACTCACTTTTGGTAGCAGGCCTTTTGTTTTTTTAGAAGCGTCTGATCTTTGTCAATTGTACAGCAGGTAAAAAGTATTAGCAAAATGTACTACAGGAAAACCAAAAAAGAAAGAGTCAAGTTGATTAGAGCCTTGATGTACCGTGCAGTGGAAATGTGTTGCATAATGTTTTGGTTATGCTTAATGGCACCTGTTCTTAAAGGGGCCCTATTATGCTCATTTTCATGCTCATCTCATATTTGATTTGTGTGCCTCTACTGTGACATGTTTCCATGCTTTAATGTTCAAAAAGGGATGTTAGTCTTTGTAGACCATTTACATGCACACAAACCTAACTTACTACAGGAAAAGGAAAACCCCAAATGCATAATAGGGCCCCTTTAAATCAAGTAGTATTGTTCTTGGATACGATACTACAACCAACGATATAGATTAATTTCCCAGATTGACTTTACATCTACATTTTCAAATGTCTCCCTCACACAGTCTTTTATTTGAGTGTTGAAACTACAAAATATCACATATATTGTATCAGTGTGTAGCACTTTCTTTCCAAGACTTACGAGGTTTTGCTCTGTGTGAAAGAAGACAAATCATGGACATTTTACAGCTAATTAGAGCTGCCCTTTGATAGTAGTTTTAATGTATTGATAATTTGTTTTGTTCTGCGAGAAACCTATTTTAAGGATGGTAGGGAAAAAAAATCCATGCAAATGTGTTAATTCCTGTTCCAACTCCAACTACTACTTATAATTTAACAACACCTGGGTATTATTGGTGATTCTTTTAAACTGAATTCATGAGCCTTGTGATTAGGTGGTCTGTATGAGAGAAAGATAACACAAGATAATGATGCCAAATGATAGGAAGATAAAGTGAGCAAAGGCAAAAAAGGACAATGTGTTTGCACGTGTGTAAGTTGTATTGTGTGTGTTTGTATGTGTTAGTGTGTGTGTGGTTATGAGAGAGAGAAAGAGAGAGACAGCACACTGAGGAGTGTCTCTAAAACAGAGGCAGCTGTAGTGTAGTTAATGAGGCCTGCAGTGGAAAGCCGAGTGTGTGAGCACATGGAGTGTGTGTCTGAGAGAGAGATATAGAGGAGCGGTAAATGTGTGTGTTTTGGCTGTGAGCAAGGTGAGTTACCCAGTGTTGCTTGACCCTCAGTAAGCCTGTCACCTGGAACCAAGAGAGGAGAGGGAGAGAGGGAGGCAGGCGTGGGGATGAAACAGAGACCGTGAGGGAAAGTAAAGGAAAAAGGCGCCTCTCACTCAACCGAATAACTGGAGCAGACTTTAAGCATGGCTGCTAACAAGCTCTCTGCCTCTCTCTCTCTCTCTCTGCTTCCTTTCTCTCCCTCTCTCCATTTCTCCAGAGTGGCACTTTAATGAATGAGTGTGTGCGTGCAGAGGCCAGGTTACCATAAGAGATGCCTCACAAGAGCTTCTGATTATAAAAACCTGTGTAAAGAGACAAAAGGAGGGAAAGAGAACGGCCCCTAGTGAGACAAGCTCCAGCTTTTCACAGCTCACCCCCACAGGGAACTGAGCTGACAGGCGATATGAAGTCCACTGCCTTCGTAGCAGGCTAGGCTAGCTGCCGCTAACAGCTGCTCCATCAGTTGCTCAAGCTCGGGCTTTTTGTTAGAGATAGTTGCTATGACAACAAAACCAAACTGAAAAAGTACCTCTTATTGAGTCTTTTTTTTGGCTGAAATTCATAAAAGGTTTTTTTTTTCTTTCGTAATTGAATAATAGTTCTAAAAGGAAAATCAAATCTAAATGTCTTTCTGTGAATTAAATGTTTTTTCTCCTTTTTGGATACATTTGAATTCAGATTTTGCATTGTGTTACAAATCCGTGCAAACTAAAAACACTCACTCAACCACAACACACAACTAAATAAATTAAAACAAAATGTAAAACAATTATAATCATTGTAATAACAGTCGTAGCAATTGTAAAATATATATTTTAATACATAAGTAAATACATAAGGCAGGGAGGTTTCGCAAATAGGTTTCGCAAATATGTTACAACAACATTAATTGACCGCTATTGGACAAAAAGTGAGAATATGAGGTTTAAATTAGATTGTCTTAAGATATAAGGGTTGGATATAAGATGAGACTGAAGAGAGATAGAACCAAATGAATACATTAAATCAACGAGCAGACTAAGATAAAAATAAAAATAAACAACAATAAGGTTTCAGATTGCGTGGATCACATGGTGACAACAAATACAGAAAATGAGAGTTTTAGTTTCAGTCTTCACACCGCACTCTTAAGAAGAATGAAAATAATCAGATTTCCCAAACATTTTACACAACTCTTCTAAAACACATGCAGACCAATGCAGTTACATTTCAACCTGTTTCTAAAGCAGATCCATTCCTCACAGACATACAGACACTCAGACTGGAAATGTTGTAATATTTATTTGAATTTCATTTCCGAAAATCTGTGTTTCAGGACACAGTTATGAAGAAAAAGATTTGACGAGATAAGGCATTTTGCTGGGTGAATAGACATCACCATCGATCAAGCTCCCTTGGTGGATTTGGTGGCAGTATGTTTTCTATCTGTGAAATATTGAAGCAGCCTTGTGGGCAGGAGTGGAGATGGATGCTGGGAAACATGTGTAACTGAGTCCTTTTGATGACTTTGCCAGTGGAGAGGTCTCACCAGAACAACAGAGGTCCCCCTGGTGTTAGCAGAGGTCCTGGTGGTGGAGCTCCGCCACTGGGCTCGCCTATAAGGAAATAACAGGGGCCTCTGGAAGCAGAGTGGGCTGGATGGTGGGATTTGGAGGGCAGCTATTTATTTATTTTTTGGTCGAACTGTGAGAGTAGAGCCCTAACAGGCAATCACAGTGGAGGAGGGTGTGTGTGTGTGTGAGGGCATCCATCATAATATTGTCTGCCCAAGGGCCAGTTTCTCACACACTCGAATTATAGAGATAGCAATGACAGAAGCACACACTGTCACTCGTACATGTCTGTGCACGATATACACAAACAAGACACACACACAAAAGCAGCTCTGGCAGTGTACCCCTCAGACACACACACACACACATGGTCAATGCCTTCACATACTGAACCTCCTAGACACACAGCCTCATACATCCCCTTCAGACACACACTCTCCTCTCTCCACACACATGCACAAACCTTGCCTCTCGCTATTCCCTCAGCAGCAGCAGCAGCAGTAGGCAGGCAGGCGGCTGGCAGGGTACAGTGTGTGTACTACAGTGTGTGTGATGGTGGTGGTGGTGGTTCTTTGCTGAGAGGAGCGGTCCAGTCTAGACGGAGGCGATAGACATCTCATTAGGCTCTCGCTCGCTCTCCCCTTCTCTACCGCAGCCGCCGGCAAGCAGCCTGTCCTCACTCTGAGGGCCAGAACAGAGAAGAAAGGAGGGGAGGAAGACCATGGAGGCGAGGAAGATGATGGAGCGAAGGAATGTATGGTGGGAGAGAAGGAGGTGAGAGACATATCAGGAAGGAAATAAGAGAGATTAAATGAGAAGGATGGGGGGATGGAGTGAAGGGCGGGCAAATTAGACAATGATAATAGCAATAATAGCCTTGATCCTCCAGGAGGCCCACTCCCAGAGGCTCCTTCCCTTTTTTTTTTCTTCCTCTCCTTTTTTCTCCTTCAGTCCCTCTGACGCACTCCCTCCCATCTTCCCTCCTGCTGCTGTTTCACTCTTAATTAATTTCTCACTACTCACCAGAGCCCAAAGCTGCAGCTCTCCTCAGCCGGCCTCCGACACTGCTCTCAGATCAGCACCTCACAGCCACAGCAGCTCATCTCTGCATGTGCCGGCTTCAAATCAGTGCTGAAGGTAGGCCTGAGCTGTGACATTGCCATGAGGTATGGATCTGCACTTGGATCAGTTTCACTTGCTTAAGTCGCTGTTTGGCGATGTGCTGTGTCGGTCCATTAGGCTTCACGGGGGTCAGATGATGTGCACTTCAGTGGGCGGCAAAGTCAAATGGCCTGCGCTCAAATCAGATTGTTTTCTTCCATAACCGCAAACCACTTGTGTGACTTTCATAAACTACCCCTGTCATCTGCCTGCATGCGCAGAGAAATCCAAATGAATTAAACCTAATAAACTACGTTTTTCAAATGGCTTCTCGCTCATTGTGCTGTTCTTTAACTGACTTAGTTACGAGTGAAAGCATTGAAGGATAAATATGGTGTATAAGAATTTGGATCTTATCTTTTTACTTCCTTCCTGTCATTTCGAGTTCACTTCTGGGAATTCAGCGGCAATATCTAAAAGAAGTTAGACGAAGAAAGAAACAATTTGGATATCTATACAAGCACACTTTATAATTATTTCCCAAACTGCTATGAATGGATTCTTAATCACAAAGGATGGCCCTGTACTGTGGGCATGATTGGTGAGCAGTTACCCAAAGAGATACTCTTTGATTGTTTGATTTGAATGACTGTTGAATAGGTTGTTGGCCCCCTTATGACCCAAACTATGAACATATGCCACGACTAAATTTTCCCCGAAACAGTTGCTGGGTCAGTTGCATACTTAGGACCACATTCACTTAATCTCTGCTTACATCAGCGACTAAACAAACACACCCACTCACACTTATCCTTCTGACCTTTGCTTTTCTCCCTAATTCCCAGCCAATAGTAATCCTAGCCCAGGGCATAGCCGAAAGGGCTCACTGAAGCTTTTCCTGCTAGCTATGTGGTGCACCAAGAAAAGAGGAAGGGTCCCTCACCTTTAAGGTTTACCACCACCCACCCACCCACCTACACAAACACACACACAGAAAGTGAGAGTTTGAGCTTCCTACAGCAGTAGTTGTTCCGTGGTTTTTATGAAGAATGGTAGGACAAAAATAAATAACAAGAATAAAAAGCAAGAAACTAAGCAGACATTCTCAAGGTCGCTCTGCAGAGTGTGCAGAGACACAGAAAGGAACTGCATGGATGAGCTTAAGGGCAGATCTGTGTTGTGACCTTCCTCAGGGGAACCAATCACTGTTGGCCCTTAGGTTTGACCTTTAACCCCCATGTCCACCAATTTAACTAAGAGTAAACCCATATAGCACTGCTCTTCCCTTTCTCCCAGCTCAACTACTCACAATGTTTATCTCCCCCTTTAGAGACCACTTGCCCTCTCCCTCTCATTCAGAGCACTTTAAATACCTGGATGGTCTCCGCTGTCTGCAGATTCTCTTGAATGCCATTTCAAAAGAATCGGATTTGCTCATTTAAGATGAAGGATGGGATAAAGGAAGACTGAGACGTTTAACAGAGATAGCTTCTCGCTGATTTTTTGCTAATATTGCTTTTTTAATGGTCTCTATTTACTTTTTTATGCAAGGACATGTCGATGACAATTCAAGATTCAGAAAAAAAAATATTAAAAGGATTTATTGTCATATGCACTTTAGCTACAGCGTAGTCCCAGGCTCCTCCAATACAACAAGCATACTTAAGTCATTCAAATGAAACATATTAAATTGTTCAATAAAAAACGATAATAAGCAGGAATAAGTAGACTATATACATATAAAGTCAAATAAAATAAAACAGAATATGAAAAGCAATACTGAACACAATGACTATAATATACAATGACTTCAGGCAGGGAGGTGACACGGTGCAGCAGTCTGTTGGGATGAAAGGAAACATCATTATTTGTAGGGACTTTGGATCCAAAGTGATTAAGTCCGAAGTCAGACTAAAACTAAAATATTTAAATAAGTCAATCTTCATGGGCACAGTAACCAGATTTAATACAATATTCAGGTTTTTCTTGTGCATGTAAATGTAGAAATTCTCTCCTCTCGTCTCCTCAAATGTCCTTTTCTCTCTTCTCCTCAAATGTCCTCTTCTCTCCTCCCTTCCCCTCTCTCTTCCCTCCTTTCCTCTTTCTGCTTCCTTCTCTGGTTAAATGAGCCACAGGGGAGCAGCAGACAAGCCATGACCTAGCAGCTGGAGCTTCCAGCTGGGTTAAGAAGGAGAAAGTGAGGGAAATGCAACGAGAGACAAGGTAGATTTTCCTCATGGAGAGGGCAAAAAGCAGGGCTTCCTGGGATGGAGCCTGATGTTTAAAGTCAAACGTGTTCTTAGTCTAAATACACCTTATACTGTACATTATATTACAGCAGATATCCTCTTTCCCTACACAGTATCCACTGCTGTTTTTATACATTTCAATGCACACATATCTGTCATTTATGATCATATTTTGACAGTATGCAGTTCTGTGTTTGTATGAATAATATCCTAGCGTCTGGATAAAACCATATCCCTGCTTTGAGACAACTCACTGGATTAGGACAATAGAAACTGGGATGCTGAGGAATCTAAACCCTTATCCAGGTTCATGTTACTCTTGAATGAGCCATGAAGTGCTTACCTTGGAAATAGTTGGGTAATAGTTTTAAGCACTCATTTTCCATTGCTATTAATATGTTAGAGTAGCCAAATCTAGCAGACAGTTTAAAATACAGCATATCTAACCAGGATACTACTGTTAACGCAGACATACTCAACAGAAATGTGCCTTTCTTTGTTTTATTTGCCCCAATCTCACCAGCAACCATCATTTTCACTCACACACAGTAACCTGAGAATTAAACTGGTATAGTCCAACTGATAATGGAAAGAGACCTTTGGTGCAAATGTGATACAAATCACATGACCAACAATAACAAACAAATGCACAATGCAAATGAGATAATACTCCCTTTTTCACAAACTTCTTTACAATGGCACTAGATCCAAAAAACAGACTTTGTTCTACCCTAAACACAGTTTTTTGTCACCTTCATTCTCATGTTAGTCACTTCATTTCCCTCATTTTTCCTTCTCTTGCGTCTCCTAACCTAATGGAACACAACTTGACCTTATGTGGATGAAGTCAGATGAAGCCAAAGCCACGAGCTTGATTTCCAACAGTAACGTGATCCTAATAGCTTCCAATTACCACTTTCATTTGAAAGACATGGCAATGTTGGATTTGGAATTACAAAAAGCTATTAACCGCATGCTTAAACGAATGCTGCTGTAGCCTAAAGCTGCCATTGCAATATATAATTGTTTGACAGTCAGTATGAATCAGATAATTAGTAGAAATAATGTAATAGGTTATTCATAGGGTCTAATAGGATCAGGAAGGATTGAAACAATGAATGAGTCGAGCAATCTGGATTTGAAGGTAAAATTACGTAACTCTCAACATAGTCCTGTAGGGGGGATGTTGACATAGGAGTATACTTAGAAAGCAAGTGGTAGGGGGTGCTAATCCATATCATTTGGACTATTCTAAAACACCCAAAAATGTGCAGCTTCCCGTACCTTGAACTATAAATGTACACGTCACTTAAGTGTTACGATAATGTGATTGGAAATGAATAATGTGATTTTAAAAGAACCTGCAGAGGGGCTAATCCGAGACTGTTATTTTTAATGCCGTTTTTACAATTCTTTTTGCTACCAGTTAATGTTTTATGACAAGCCTAGCTCACCATCTGTGCACTGTGAAAAGCATGATAAATGTAAACCTCTGGCTTGAATGTGGCATCCCCATGGGACTTTTTTTATATGTGTATTTATCCTCCATGTTCTCACATTGAGAGTAACACCATTATCACATTCAGGAAATGATATCAGATCAAACTGTCAGGAGTCCCCAATGTCATCTTGTTCATTATGATTTTAAAAAGTCCCGAAGTGAACCTAAATCAGAACTCGTATTGTGCACAGGGGAGGGGGGGGTAAGGTGAGGGGGTCGATGGTACAGGCCAAGCATGAGCAGACGAGTGGGCCAAGGAGACAGAAATGCTCCCCAACCTCCCACCCGTGAACACTGACATTAATTGAGAGGTCCATGAAATATAAATGATCTCTGTGGTGGCCCCCCTTGCACTCTCCCTCTCCTCTCCACTACTCCTCAGGTCCTCTGTCTGCCTGCTTGAGTGAGTTGCGATCAAGATTGCATGCAGACTCCGTGTTGGCATGCACATGGCCTGCTGCACACTAGGTGTATCAGGGACGGTCCAATGGACAGGATCGTTCAGTGCTTCAGTGTGGTTGGGAGTCTGAAACAGAGACAGTATGAGAGGGCGGAGGCAAAGGTGAATGATTGTTATTATCTGAGCATTAGCAAAGGAGAGAATTATTGAATTTTGAGTGTGTGAGCTTGTGTGTGTGTGTGGTCTGTTTGTATTCTTGTGATCACAAAAAATCCTAACAGAAGGGAAAAGCAAAAATAATGAGAAAAACTTTAAAAACAAAATCCCCCTTTCTTGGAGGACTATTTTAGTGTAAGGTTGAGGTTGTGGTTATGTATTTTTTTGTCCACATCAGAAACATGCATTCATGTCGGTGGTTAGAAGTCATGGTGGGCAAGAATGTGGTGAGAGAGGAAGCAGTAAACCGGAAACATACGACCCAAATGAGGCAGACAAAATTCTTGCAGCATTGTTGACCAAGTTAGGCTGAGACTGCCCAAGGCACACA
>NW_011332986.1:139097-154197 GCF_000735185.1 Notothenia coriiceps
CGCATTTGTGAGTTTGAGACTCGTTCGATAACCATTTTTCGGGTCTACTTAACAGCTACGCCGAAAACCGAGGTATTATTCTGCGTAGGGATTGGAATAGTAACTGGGACAGGAAAAATAGAACGTGATTTAGAAGAATTGACCGCACTTAGTGTTTCGACGTTCAAGTGATACGTATAGGAGTGCCTATAACACGCGTCATATGGACCTCATAGCGGTTACGTCAACGTTTTCTTTTGTATACACCAAAATAAAACTCGACGACCCTGTAAAAAGGTTTCAAGTAACCGGCGGGGTCGTTAGGTAAGGTGTATAACAAAAGAAAAACGTTAAGACGGAAATCCGTATGACGCATATACCTGTGTTTGATAGGCATCGCTCATAGGTATAAGCTAGACGTCGGAACACGTAAGTACGAGTCATTCTCACAAATAAAATACAACCGTCTATGTCTGTTCCACAGTCCATTCAATCACCTACGCAAATAAGACTAGTTCGGTTAGCGGTAAATGGACCCGAAAAAATAGGTTATCGAACGAGTCTCAAACTGAAATGCAAGGATGACATTACAGAGATACTAATGATCCCTACGGTCTTTGACTGGTACTAGTTTAAGCTTTTAGCCTGTCGGGACCGCTTATAATTAGCTAATAAGACGCGACGACCGAAGGAGGTTCAAATGTCATTTTGTTTGACCACCACACCGGTAAATGTTAATAATTATGTTAATGATAATAATCGTAATCAGATATAAAACCAAATTTGATTCGGTCCTTTTTTTTCTTTTAGTATTTATTATTATTTTTTTATATATTTATTTTAGATTAAAATTTTTCATTAGAAGCTAATACCTCTGACATTGCTTATAAGCTTTTTAGCTTATTAGCGACCGTAGGGATTCTAATGGTCGTCAATCAATCGAATCGAAACGTTTTTGACTTTGTTTAAGACTCACGTTTTTGGTTTCCAACATCACAATGTCCTCATTATACGGAGATCTTTCAATGACGTGTATCGTGTCTTTAAACGGGGCGATGATCTGTCAAAAACAATATAAACTTGGCTCGGTACGATCGGTAGACACACGATACGATTCGATTGGCCGTCAACCTTCGAAGTATTATTAACATTACTAATGGTCGTGGTCATGGTAAATGTTAGACAATTGGTAGACTAAGGATTCGGTAGGGAAATACCTGCCTCGATGTCTTTATTCATTAATGTTTTACAACATTACGTCTTAACAGATTATAGTCACCCGACCACGTTTACACGTGTAAACTAATGTAGAAATTGAAAGTCAGGTGGCAGTCCATAGTTTAAGTAGAAAGTAAAAACTTTTTTTACAGAGGTCAATTTTGCGTCTGGAAGATAGTCAGTCCACTCGTTCTGTTTTTTGATCAAACCTCAGCCGATAGATCGTCCATGAACTGGAATAGTACACATCACGTCTCACTCACCTCCAGTCCCAATCTCCAATCAGACACTTCACATTAATATGTTTGGACACACACACACACACACACACACACACACACACACACACACACACACACACACACCACCACACAACACACCACACACACACACAGAGTCTCCTACTCCTAATCTCCCAGTGCTTGCACGGAACTCGACCTCCTCTACAAATTTCCGGTTTCTCACACCAATAATAAAAATTCCCCCTATTGCTTTTCGTTGGTCGGTGTGTCAAGTACTCTACTTTAGAGGGAAAAGTGGAAAGGGGACATGAATTATACACAACCCGAAACAAAGAGGAAGACAAATGTAACAATTAAGTATAGAAAAAATAAAAACTTTCCGACATAATAAAAATACTCGGGTCATTTTCGAGAATACTCTCATTCATTCCGAAACGGAGGTCCTCACAAAAGAACGAAAAAACGGGTGGGGTGTTGTTGGGTGTGGTGTTTGGTGGTGTGTGGGTGTGGGGTGGGAAAGGGGATGGAGAGGGGGCGAAAGCTCTAAGGTCCCTCTCAAACCGGCAGGGTAGCGTGTGAAGACGGGAGCAGCAGTCGGCAAAGGACAGAAGGCACGGAGGCGTGGTCACCCCTTTGAAGACGGGGGACCAACCGGGGCTCACCACCCACCCACTTGCGTAACCGGCCACCAACAAAGGGGGAGGTAGCAACGCAGGAACTTGAAACAGAATCAAGACACAGCAAAATACACCGCCCTAGCGAATTCGACCCGCCAGCGAAGGTGACCACCCTGGTAAAGGAAAAAACGGCTTCTTGAGAAGAAGAACCAAGGACCCCTTAAACACCAAAAAGCTAGCTTTACGGGCAACAGTCAAAAAAAACGGGAAAAATGTGACGTTCAGTGGTCGAGTAGTCCCATCGGGGTGACCGCAAATGCTCTTCAAACAACCCTCCGGAACCGGAAACCTGGGGAACCGGGGAAAAATTAGAGTAAGAGAAGGGGAGTACTGGCGAGAAGGGGTAAAAAAGGGAGGTTTAAAGGTAATGTTGAAAGCATCTCAGGGGCTAGGGTCTATGAGAAACAAAAATTAAATGCAAACATTACTCTATAATCACCTAGTGTCTAGCCCCGGACCCCTCCGAAGGGCTCTCCTTCACTCGGGCACGGGACCGGATCACCACGAAATAATAAGAGAAAGAACCAAAAAAAAGAAATGAGGAAAACTAGACAATTACCAAGAATACGGGACCCCAAAACAGCGCCGCCACAAGGAACATAACTTGCGTTCGGAGCAACTTCGGGTCCAACTGGGAGGGAATGGAAAAATTGGATGATATGGTCAAAAATCCAATCTTTTTAGGGCCGGTAGATGTCATGCGTCCAACCTTGCGTAAAAGATTAACGTAGTGACAAACGGGCGCCGTGTGGGTGCGGCTGGACACCAAACAGGTAAGAGCACCACAATCCGGGGAGAAACGACGTTCCAACCTAGACCACACGGGAGACACGCGCGCCCTGAATTATATACTTTTGAAATCTCCGGAGGAGCTGGGGGGTATAGTTGTCCCGGTGGCCGGGGACCTCCCAACCACCCACAGGAGGGTCCCCCGGGGCAAAGGCTATGCCCTGTATTTTCAGCCGGTACACCGCAGAGCGCGCCGACCCAACCAAACGCCCCGAAAATAGGGAGAACTACTTTATCAGTGGGCGCAAAAACCGGTACGGGCTTCGGGACATAGGAGCGAAAAAAAACCTGTACTCCAAAGCTGTGCACCGGGCCAAGAGAGAAAAAGGGGGAACCCGGCAAGCGGAGCATCGGTAAGCGCGGATAAAAAGGTATAACCCGCAAAACGCTTATAATTTAATCCCGGTTTCAGTTTAATAAACGTACCCAAACTTAGTGGGACCTTAGAAAGAGACAATGATAAGGGAAAAAAATTTCCAGGGAACCCCAAAGGAACTAAAACGGTATACAGGCTTTAAGGATGGTAAAAAGGGGTCCCAAAGGTTAAAAGCCTGTCTTTGGGCGAAAGGACAAGCTGACTTGCTAACGTGGGACGAAAACGATAACCCCGGCCCCGGTATGTAAAGATATGATAAATAGACTATGAAAACCCAGGGAAACCCAAAAAGAAGTCATTTCCGGACTAACCAACAAAATGGGACCAAGGAGCCACCGACCCGTACTTACGGGGTTCACCAAAACAGACCACTAACTATGGCCTAGGACTGCAATCTAAGGTGTATTAGAAGGCTTAACCAATTAAACGAACCTTTCCGGAGAAAAGACACCCTTGGGGCATGTAACAAAGAAACAATTAACGACTGAGCCAGGGCGTAGAGAGAGGTATGGCGAGGATGAGGCGGAATTAGTGGCACAGGCCCAGGCGCGCCCCCCCAGTCGCAAGCGGCTGCCCGGGGTTTAAAGAAAAGGACCGGGAAGTGCCGAAGGACGACCCCCTAAGGCCCGGAGGGCCGGGGGGGCTTCTCGATAGAAGGAGGGCCAAGGGCCAGGAGGAACCCCAGGAGGAAGGGTCGAACCTGCCACGACCCGGAAGGGGAGCGCCGGTCCCCAACGGGGGCGTGGGGGAGTACCAGAAGCGGCGCTTCCCTCGGGCCAAAGGGTGAGCCAAGGAAGGGGCCAACAGTGGACGAAGAGTTGGAAGGATCCCCTTGCCGGGTGGGACGGGGGCTTGTAAGCCGGGGGCGGAAACCCCAGGGCTAAGCAAGGAAGCAGGGACTTTGGGAGGAAGAGGGTTCTGGTAGTCCCCAAGCCCTCCGCATCCGTGTACTGGGCTATCGGGTTCTTCAATAACGTGACCCGTAAAATGAAAAACCATATGTTCTCCACTCTTCAATAGCAAGATAAATATAAAAGTTAAATTATTTATAAACGGACGATTACTTTTTAGAAACAAGGAACACCCGAGCCCCACGGGCTTGGGACAAAAAAAAAAATGGCGAAGCGGCCGTCAGGACCAAACCCACCCGGTCGACAACACCCTTATCGGACCGTTTACTCGGGGTGATCCAAATGAATACGGGGTACTAGAACAACCTACAAATAAATCCCGGGTAGGAACAAAAACGGGACCTAAAAGAAAATTGACTATATATTATAGGATCAGGTGGGAAAAACTATTGCTGAGAATACTTTTTGTTAACTAACTCGCACTGTAGGCCATTTTAGAAAAAAAAAAAAAGCCGACGCATTTACAAAAACACTACGCGGAATAAAGCAACCAAAACATGACCGAAGTTGAAAATCATGAACCGGCGGCCATACCTTCTGAAGACAAGTACTGTAATGTCTCTATGATTACTAGGGATGCCAGAAACTGACCATGATCAAATTCGAAAATCGGACAGCCCTGGCGAATATTAATCGATTATTCTGCGCTGCTGGCTTCCTCCAAGTTTACAGTAAAACAAACTGGTGGTGTGGCCATTTACAATTATTAATACAATTACTATTATTAGCATTAGTCTATATTTTGGTTTAAACTAAGCCAGGAAAAAAAAGAAAATCATAAATAATAATAAAAAAATATATAAATAAAATCTAATTTTAAAAAGTAATCTTCGATTATGGAGACTGTAACGAATATTCGAAAAATCGAATAATCGCTGGCATCCCTAAGATTACCAGCAGTTAGTTAGCTTAGCTTTGCAAAAACTGAAACAAATTCTGAGTGCAAAAACCAAAGGTTGTAGTGTTACAGGAGTAATATGCCTCTAGAAAGTTACTGCACATAGCACAGAAATTTGCCCCGCTACTAGACAGTTTTTGTTATATTTGAACCGAGCCATGCTAGCCATCTGTGTGCTATGCTAAGCTAACCGGCAGTTGGAAGCTTCATAATAATTGTAATGATTACCAGCACCAGTACCATTTACAATCTGTTAACCATCTGATTCCTAAGCCATCCCTTTATGGACGGAGCTACAGAAATAAGTAATTACAAAATGTTGTAATGCAGAATTGTCTAATATCAGTGGGCTGGTGCAAATGTGCACATTTGATTACATCTTTAACTTTCAGTCCACCGTCAGGTATCAAATTCATCTTTCATTTTTGAAAAAAATGTCTCCAGTTAAAACGCAGACCTTCTATCAGTCAGGTGAGCAAGACAAAAAACTAGTTTGGAGTCGGCTATCTAGCAGGTACTTGACCTTATCATGTGTAGTGCAGAGTGAGTGGAGGTCAGGGTTAGAGGTTAGTCTGTGAAGTGTAATTATACAAACCTGTGTGTGTGTGTGTGTGTGTGTGTGTGTGTGTGTGTGTGTGTGTGTGTGTGTGTGTGTGTGTGTGTGTGTGTGTGTGTGTGTGTGTGTCCTCAGAGAGATCGCAAGGATAGAGAGAGGTCACGAACGTGCCCTGGAGCTGCAGAGGAGATGTTTAAAGGCCAACAGAGTGTGGTTATTTTTAGGGGGATACACAGAAAGCACACCAAGCCACACAGTCACTGAGAAATGAAAATACATCTTTATATCAACCCTTTCCTGTACATTATATTGTGTGCTTATGTCTCTTCTGTTCAAATAAAATGGTTGAATTCAATAATCTTTTTTTATTTTAAAAGAAAGGCATCAGTATATTTATTTTATGAAGCAGTAAAATAATCCCTATGAGAATAAAGTAAAGCTCTGCTTCAGAGTGTGTGTTTTTGGGACACACACACACACACACACACACACACACACACACACACACACACACACACACACACACACACACACACACACACACACACACACGCACACACACTTTTCCTACTCTCCCAGCTTTCGAGAATTCCAGGAGAATGTTGCGTACCATCAGCACTTTGCCTCGTCTGTCAGCCGTCTCCCTGCTCTCTCCGATGCCTCACACACAAGTGGGAAATCATGCCTGTGTGCGAGTGTGTGTGAACGCATGCCGTGTGTGTGCTCTCATGTGCAGATCCACTTGACTGTCTAAGTACATGTGTGTTTGTGCATGATCAGCTAAAAAGCCTGGCGTCGCTCTCAAACTGTGGAACATTTCTTTGCAGAGAAACATTTCACTCTGTCTGGAAAAAAAAAATCTTTGTTTTCGATGAAGTGCCGGTGTTCAGTTTTGCCCTTTTCAAAATGACAAGTGACACAAGCACATCAGGGTCAGCCATGCGTTTAACCGAGAGTTGTGGAAAGCCTTGCTGGACCACTGGCCCCTTTAAATCTCATTACCTCCCTCATGAGCATCTGCTTTTCATTTTCCTCCAAATGTCACATTACACTTTGTAAGAGTCCGAATCAGTCATACTTGTATTTACAGTTGAGTATGAGAAAATCAATAAAGTGACTACAACAGAAAGTCAGGGCATGGGAGAAGGAGACTTCCAGGAAAAGAAGGAAAAAGGGTGAGCCGTTGCTGGGCTAGTGTGCATTTAATTATTTTCTCCTCTTTCTTGTTTTCTTTACTCTCTTTGTTCATGTTATGTCTCTTTTATGACTGTTGTGTGTCCATTGTATTGACGCAAAGCAATGATTGAAGCACAGGTGAACATCTTATAACCCTTTAACCAATATTTTACAACATGTTTTGGTTAGAAAATACCTGGCATATACAGTAGAGTGAACAGCATTTACTCTAAAATTGCATCTGCTTTAAAGGCCGTGCACACCCACGCAGACTGTGTTGTCAATTACTCTGGTGTTTAGCCCTCTGCTGAGGTTGAATCTGTGTGCATCTGTGCTGGGAATTAATATATGAGAACATTTAGAGCAGTCCTGGCCCATAAGGTGCAAACAAACCAACTGAAGTGGTGGTCAATCAAGGCCAGTTTTTTCACTGATACAATCCATTAAGACAATATAAGTGCATGTGTGTGGGTGGGCCTGGGTGTGCGCGGCTATACATCTGTAATGAAATAGTCCAACCCAGTTAGTTTGGCTATGCTCCAGAAGCTGTATAACATGAACCTTATTCGTTTGGATACCATGAGGTTTGCACAGTGCGGTTGCTTCTAATGTTTATTTTCCTTTATTAGGAAACGATTAGCTGTAGCCAATCGAGCAGCTATTCTTCATATTGCCTTTGATATTATTAGGGCAAAAGTCACATTATTTGCATGTTGATTACACTGGAAAATTCTATTCAAAGACCTCTGTGACTATCCTTTTTTTAAAGTCATTGTTTCTTTAAAGAACATTTGCACCATGCAGATGTCCGATTTCTCTCCAATTTTCCATGTTCAATTCGGAAAGACTGCTCTGTTCGACATGACCGATGGACACACTGACTTGACTTATTGGCAGGAGGGCACATTTATCTAATAAGCTAATTATCTTGGCATATCTTTGTTCCATTGGGTGTTTCAGTAAGGCCCTGATTGTGTCTGTCATCTGGATGGTTGCATGAATGCCAAGTTGGTTGTGTGAAAATTAGAATACGGCTGACTGACAGTATATCACCATATCCATTCAATTTGAGTTAAATTGCATTGAACTGGCTGATGTGAAACCACTAAACCGCTAAATTGTTTCCCACTTGTAATTGACTGCAGTCCATCCATCCATCCATCCATCCATCTTCTCCCGCTTATCCGTGGTCGGGTCGCGGGGGTAGCAGTTCCAGCAGAGAGCCCCAAACTTTCTTTTCCCTGGCCACATCAACCAGCTCTGACTGGGGGATCCCAAGGCGCTCCCAGGCCAGCGAAGAGATATAATCCCTCCACCTGGTCCTAGATCTACCCCTTGGTCTCTTCCCAGCTGGACGTGCCTGGAACACCTCCCTAGGGAGGCGCCCAGGTGGCATCCTAACTAGGTGCCCGAACCACCTCAACTGGCTCCTTTCGACGCGAAGGAGGAGCGGCTCAACTCCGAGTCCCTCCCGGATGACTGAACTTCTCACCTTATCCCTAAGGGAGACACCAGCCACCCTGCGGAGAAAACCCATCTCGGCCGCTTGTATCCGCGATCTCGTTCTTTCGGTCATGACCCATCCTTCATGACCATAGGTGAGGGTAGGAACGAAAATGGCCCGATAGACAGAGAGTTATTGACTGCAGTATTACATATACTGTATAACAGAGGTAGAGAGTAATACGTTATTTTAATTTTTTTCATGTAATAAAAAAATAAATAAAAATGGACTGCAGTATTACATGAAAAATATACATTTCCCGTGCCATGGTGCGAACCCTGTTATCAGCTATCGGGCAGTCTGTGGTGCAGTTTGTTTGTGATAAGCATGCAACATGAGCAAATAGGACTTTATAACATATGCAACACTGATACTTTACTGATGTACTTTAGGCATATGTTTGCATGGACTTCTTTAAAACTGATATATATATATATATATATAGATACAGACATCTCTATGATTAATAATGAAAAATGAGACAGTAAGACATCAGGTAATCTTTTTTTGCTGCATGTAGATTGTTGTGATTGCTTTTGTTTGTTTTTATGTAACTGTAAACATTTGTAAAGTAATTGACAGCTGTGATGGAAGACCATCTAGTTTTGAGGGGTAAAATAAGACTTTCTTCTCCCTTCTCCTCTCCATCATGGGCTATAAACTGTTCAAGGTGTATGTGAATTATGTACCATTAGTGGAACAAATAACTGAATCAGAAAAGACTTTCATAATATACACAAATTATGAAAAACTGTCATTCATTCCAGTGAAATTAAAGTTGAATAAGCACTGCGCAAAAAATAAGTGTGAAATTACAGATGCAAAAAGGCAGTTAGCTAATAATTTTGCACCTTAAAAATAATATGTACAGAAGAAGTTTCTCCATTTTCCAGACTTCTTTCTCTCCTCCTTCAACCTCCCTTGGGACTTCTTGGGTCTCTCCATCCATCTCTCAAATCATCAGTTTCTTTCTTCACCAACCCTCCCTTCTCCCTCTCCCCTCCCTCCCTCCCTCCCACTCCTCCGATTTCCTTCTCCCTCCTCACCCAGGTTTTGTCGTCTGCCACTGTGGCATGCTAACACTCTGACAATGCGGGGAGCTGAATAATTGATGTGTGGATGTGAAAGTTTGATGCCTGACTCGCGGGCAGATTGAACCTGCAGGCAGCTTGCCTTTGCCCATCAGCCGACTCCCTGCTCTCTGCGCCACTCAACACTCTCTCTTTTACAAACACACACACACACACACACACACACACACACACACACACACACACACACACACACACACACACACACACACACACACACACACACACACACACACACACACAGCGCTCCCAATAGACTCCTCCACTTCTGCTCTCAAACTCATTGTAAAACCTTTCAGATATTTGCTGCAAGATTCTGTAACTGTTACGTATAGATTTGGACCTGGACTTTAACCAATACTTGGCGAAGCACCTTTATGATACAGGTGGAATAAACTTTATTTTCTGAATTAAAGAAAATATACAGCACACGTTCACAACATCACCAATGTGTTGAAAGAGGAAACAACATTTATTTTCATGATTATATTCAAAGCATCAAACCAAATGCCAGTTATAGAAAGGTGGAGTATACAGTTTGCTCAACATTTGACCCCTTTATAAAGCAGACATTGGACCCACTGGCACATTAACAGAACCTCACTGCATATAACATGGAGCATAATACAGCGCATAAAGTGAATGTGGATTGCTGCGCTGGATTCATGAGACTTTGGTATATCATTTCACTTGATTTATCACATGAAGAGCCAATTTCTCTTGTAATGTCTAACCAGGAAATGTATTTTTTAATATTACCTTCATAAAAAGGAGACTAGAGGTCCGGATATGGTTATACCTAGACAATACATTTCTCCTTGACAGCTACATTCCCCCCTGCAGAAGACATGCAAGAACAACACTTGAGAAGTCACTGAGTGCAGTGTGTGCAAGACTTGGGAATTTAACTGTCAGTAGCAGTTCATGTAAACTTTAATTACAGTTGACTCATATTTCCAAAGTTATAGAATCTGCTATATCCATCAATAAATCAGAATCGATCACTTTAAGTACTTAAATAGAAACTGGATGATTAAAAATTGATTTAGTAGGATATTAAAAGCACATTGTCAACACAAAACTGGTTAACCAATGTTTGACATAAGAACAACCGGTGACTGCATTTATAATAATAAATGAAAACTAATGTTTTTAGCATCATCCATATTTAGTACCTACAGAAATTAAAGATGAAATCCAAACTAGGCTATATTTAGGACCAAGATATTTTCTTATGCAGCTAAAAATAACTTGGTCAGCACTTTTTTTTTTAAATGCCAGGACATCATTATGTTGACATGCATGCTCACATTGATTTCTTACAATACACGGTATCACATTTATCATGGTGGTGTATACTAACGTCAAAGCATCTCAGGTTATCTCTTGTATCAAAGGAGGAAACATATTTACTGTGACTGAGGGCAAGCTTACCACAATGCAGTATTTTCAGTGAGGCATTTCAAATGTTGCAAATACATTTGGGCAGCAATCAAAAATTGATGACATTATAATTAGTCTGCTAAAAACTTTCAAAATTAATTTTGTATTTTCTAGAAAAAAAAATCTTAAACTCATATTTGTTTCTGTTGTTTTATCTGACTAGTGTACAGCTTAAAGATATTCAGTTGATGATCAATCTACACAAAGAAAAGCTACATATTCTCACATTTGAGAAGATAAAATCAATTTTAATTTGTGAAGGTGAATTAATTGGTTATTGATTGAATGTTAGCTATTTTTCTCTCCATAAAGAAAGTTTTCAGAACATGCAGAGAGGGCTGCCGCCTGACACGGTGCTTTTGGGGATAGTCCAAATTCCCAGCCTCCCTGAACTGTCCAAAGTGGGGAACACTTCAACGTGGATATCTTTCGGACAGGTAAGAAACATGATGTAGCCACAAAATATTGCAAGTGTTAAACATGTCAACAAAACACAGTAGACACTAGGTAGCCACAGCCACACAATCATTAAAATGTTACGAACATCCTTCCCTACACGCAGGAGCATTGTTATTAATATAGCATAACACTTGTTTACAATGAAATACATGCACGAGGCTTCAATGAGAGCCTTTAGCAAGCTAGCACATTGTCTTGCTGGCTGCACTACCTCACCTGATTCCAGTGTAATATTTTGTAAAACTGCGCACACTTCTATAGGAAGCCTGAAGTTATCTGTGTAGTTTCCTAGAACTAGAACTGCTGCTAGATGTTAAGAAAAAACACATTTTGCTAATCACGCCCTCAAGCATTAGATATCCAGCGCTTACATGCTTAGAGTTAAAATGCCTCGATTCAAACATTTTTTCTATAATCCACAAGGCCTCCTAAGTGTTTGTGCTACTTTAAATATACTGTGGAAATTACTGTTTATAGCCCCAGGATTTGTGTCTCGTATTTCTCCCTCAGGTCAGAACTGAAATGGGCCGAAAGTGCCTCCATGAACTTCATCTTAATGGAACTTAGAAATGGCTTAAAGCAGGCGCCGGTCTCCAGGTGAGTTTAGCCTGTTAATGCAAAATGTTACTGCTCACTCAATGTGTCCTTGTTTTGTTCAGATAAGATTTAAACCAGGCTTGATTTGTATGAACCTATGAAACATTGGAACACATGAACAATTGACTTGTTTGTCAAGCATATCGCTGAAGCTAATTTGTAATTTTTCAAGCAAAATTGTCAAAAAATCATTGGTTCCAGCTTCTTGATTCTGAACATGTGTTGCGTCTCTTTGTCTTATATGATAGTAATATATTTGGGATTTTGTATCTTCAGTTAGACAAAACCAAATTGTTGGTTGCAGTCCTGTTTTACAGTGTTCATTGTGTGTTTGTTATGCATTGTGAAGGCATCCTCGTCCCTCCCTCTCCCTCTTTCCGCTGTATGTGAATGTGGACGTGTCATGGAGGAGACGTTAGGGCCCTGCCTGCTGATTTATTCATGATATGACTTTTAATATCATTTACTGGGACATGGGAGTCTGCATCTAAAACAGGCCTGCAGGCCCCTTTGTGTGCATGTGACAGACAGAGAAAGAAAGACTGCACTTAACATGCACATAGTGAACGTGTGTGTGTGTTTGTGCATACATGTAGGTCGGTTGCTTTGTTTGTGAGGATTTCTCATTCGTTGGTGATGAAATCGAGACAAATTGTGTTTGTGGCAAAGTGTATTTAGACAGCGAAGAGGCGTACCTTGTGATGATTGCCTATAGAAGGGTTGTGATTGAGTTATCGGACAACAGTAGGAAGTCATTGTGTAATGGGCCACAGCCAGCAATGGGGGCTGATACCAATCTGTTAAGCAGCATAGGGTGTGGAGAGGAATGTAGGAGGAGGTGTGTAGTTTCTGTGGTGGATGACTGTGTTGTTAGCCAACATGCATGCTAGCGTGTGTGTCCTTCCATTTGATTTATTGCTATATATGTCGGCACACGTTTTGACAGTCAACACAGCCAAGTGAGCTATTGTAAAATCAGTTTAGCCTGTTGAAATCTGTGTTTTGTTCTTACTATAGGGATATATATTCGAATTAACTACCACTAAGACATATTACACACATATATTTTGTCAATTAGCGCAGTATGTGAAGAGTTTTTTTCCTTTCTCTAACCATACCTATTAGTGACTATAATTAAATGATGAGGAATAGGTGGGTGGATGGAACAGGAGGCGGACAAAGAAGGGGGGAGGCTGGAAAGCGTGATTTAATTTGGTTATGATCTAATTTGCTTTGATTAAAAATGTATGCAAATCCCTCTTAGCATAAGGGATCAGTGAGAAGAGGGCGACACTTCTCTTGCTCTCTCTCTCTCTCACACTCCCGCTGTCACCCTCCTCCTCCTCCTCCTCCTCCTCTTCTTCTTCCAGTCCTTCTCCTCCCTCTGTCTGTGGCCACTAAAGTGAGATGTGTGAATCGCAGAGTGCAGTGTGTACATGTGTTGTTGGAGGTGTGTTCTTTTGTAAAGCGATGAGAGGAGCCCACTCACATTGGGTGTTATTGTATCTCATATCATTGGCTGAAGATCTGCTACAGGCTGGCTCTGGGTGTGAAGTGCGAGTGTGTGTGTGTGTGTGTGTTTTTGTATTTATGTGTGTGTGTTTGTTTGTTTGGCCTGACCCTGTCTGCTATTGACTTTGCCAAGCCGCCCCTGTCTCCCAGAGGTTGATCCTCCCCACAGTCCGACACTGAAGGTCACACTGCCGAACGCTATCTCCTTTTTCCTGTTCACTTCAACATTTTTTCATTTCTTGTTGACTTTCTTTCCTTCTTTTTGTTTACACGTTGAAGTCACACAACCTTACCCTCGCCTACGGCTGGGCAATATGGAAAATAATCAGCTATCACAATATTTGATATCAAATACCCGATATTGTTGGCGTGGTATTTGATATACAAAGAGGTTTTTTTTAATCAATAATCAGTATTTATGTTGATATAATGTCTTCGTGGGTAAAGACTAATAATTGAACAGTCTGATAAATTCAGATATTGACATCACTCTTCTGTTATGCAGCCTTTAAAACTAGGAAACACTCTTGTGATATTACAATGTCCAAAATCTGAGACAATATCTCGTCTCATATCACGATATTAAAAGAGCACAATTTCCTGTAGTGTGTTACATCGTTTTTTTGTGCATTTAAGTGGTCTGCAAAGGCAAAAATCCCTGTGTTTCCTCCAGTGGGACCCACACACTCCCCCCCCCCCTACTTGATATCAGAATCAGAATACCTTTATTCGTCCAACAGAGGGGACATTTACATTTGTTAAAGCAGAAAAGGACCAACGACAGCTTCATGTTAACTAATAAGCATGCATAACACATATATTAAATATACAACAAATAGAAAAATGTACACAATTTACAAAATACTCATCCTAAGATATGCCTCCATTGGACTCCTTTGTTTACTTCTGTAACATAGTGAGTGAAGAATTAGTGAATATGTCTCCGAGTGAAGAGGCTGGCATTGCTTTGGTACCATGGATTCGGGGTTTGGTGCCTTGCTCAAGGACCAATCAGGATTTAACTGGCATCCCTGCGGTTCCCAAGCCAGACTGAAAATGTATCTCCACTCTGGATGTTTTTTCTGTGTGTTAGGGCTGTACCCGAATATCCGAATAGTTGTTCGTTGGAGTACTATTCGGGTTTCAATTTCGTTATTCGGATATTCGTTTTTTTATTTTTATTTATTGAAATCTCCAATATCAACGTAAGAGCTTGTGCGTCTTCGGGGGGTGCTAACACTTAACCATAATCGTTTACTTTCTCCGTCTTTATATGTAGATATGACTTTTTCTCTATTAATCTCCGTCACGTTGTTTCCATAGCAACAACAACTTCCTGTCAACAGCGCTAACTCTCCTTCAAAATAAAAGCATGTCCATACAAAATAGGAAGCCAAGCCAAATTACACTTAAGACGTATATAACTGCAACGAAAGTAACACACACAATGCGATATCCTTTTCAATTTCAAAGAACACAAATTGGGTTGTATACATCAACAAATAACTACAAAACAACAATACTGTAGAATAACAAAAAGAATGCCGTGAATAAACCGAAATACACGTGTCGAAGAGGTTCGCTGCCAATTACTACCGAATATCCGGAGCCCGAAAAATGGTATTCGGGACAGCCCTAGTGTGTGTGTGTGTGTGTGTGTGTGTGTGTGTTT
>NW_011332986.1:154345-156852 GCF_000735185.1 Notothenia coriiceps
GTGCGTGCGTGCGTGCGTGCGTGCGTGCGTGCGTGCGTGCGTGCGTGCGTGCGTGCGTGTTTAACCTGCTACGCTCCACTCTGTTCTATTGTGTCTGTACGAGGAGCCGGAGCATCTAGGTAACTGCATCTATTAGCAGGGGAGCTCAGAGTATTCACGCCACTCTCCATTTCTTCCCGTCTCTGCACTCTCTCCCAGCCTGTCAGCACTGCCTCTCCAAGTTTACTGTAATGAACTCCGGTTTGCCTCTGTGCTCCTCTCTCTTCTCTCCTCTCCTCTTCTCTCTTCTCCTCTCATCCTCTCACCAACTTCAGCCAATCAGATATTTAATCAGACATCCAGGCAGCCGGCGTATCTATCAGTGGTCCGGCTTCAGACAGAGACTCAGTTAGTCTGACAGCTGTCATATCAGGACGATGGCTGGTAGGTTGGTCAGCATCTAAGCCTGTGAGTCAACTAGATAGTCAGTAAAGCTATGACATGTTCTCAGTTTCAGTTAGATTAAGGCATCGGAGCAAAGTGTACCAAATGCCTTTCTGTCTTGGCCCTTGGAGACTAAACATTGTGTGGGGTTTACTTGCTTTATTTTCCTGCAGGAGGGGAAAACACTCTTTGAATGAAATAATATGTTATTTTTTAATAATCCACATAGCGGTTTCAGTGCAGATCCCCAGCTAACTTTACGTTCATCGGTACTCTTGTGGAGCTCCCGCTCCTCCAACTCTCTTTAAAGAGTTTTACAATCCAGTGTTTTTCCTCCTTTATTTTGCCTTTTGCTTGCAAATTCCAGCATACATTTGGCAGATGTTTTTTTTTCTTTCTGTTTTGGTACAGGGACACATTAGAATTTATTCTCACAGGGATTCTGGTGTTGACGAGCTCTGCTACTGCCTTTTTATTTTGATAGTTGACGGTGTACAGATTGACAGGAAACATGAGGAGAGAGAGTAACCAGGACACCTCAACTATGTCATTTTAAAGTGGATTTTTCTATCCCCCAACAAAGCTGATCCACAAAGCCCCAGGTAACATGCAAACTATGCTTCTTATGTGTAATATATATTTTTTTGCTTAGCCATGGCCAAGGCTCAACAATCTTGACCAAAATCACACTATTCTGATCAATATAGAGATAATCATTTATCACAAATATTCATGATTTTTAAAGAGAAAATAATTGTATGGCACTTTCTCAATATATAAAAGCACTACTTTCACTTCCATGTTTAACTGCACTTTTTGCACAACATTAAATTAAAGTGGACCTATTATGCCATATTGGAAAAATATATTGTAGGACCATACCTATACAAAACATGTCTGTGAAGTTTTTTGCTTAAAATACCAAACAGATCACCCATTGTAGCCATGCCTCATACTGCTCATACCCCTCTTTTGCAGCCCTGTTAGAGAAACGCGGATTTTGGGTCCTTAGCTTGAAAAAAAGAAAGAAGAGGAGGCGGATCTAATGCCTGATCAGAATTCTACCGGAGATAAAGTTAAATTCTGCTGTGATAAAACGCCATCCTGTTCTAAACAACATCAAGGATTATTTCTGAAACAGTATGGAGCTCAAATGCTTTTTCTCTTGCGGGGTTATCACAAGGTGAGTTCCTTTTTTTATTTCCTGCTTTTTAAACACATGCTCTCCAGGTTAGCTCTGAGTGTTAGCGAGGCTTGCTAATGTAAACAAAGACGAGATTACGTCCAAAACACGTAAGGCATTGTTTCTGATAGCAACTCTCTGTGGGTCCACCATCCGAAATTACGTCATATCGGCAGCAAATCTGTATCCGCTCGTTGTACCCCCGTTTTTTTAAAGATTTGGGTACGGAGGAAAAGAGAAAGGGTTTTATTTTCTGACGCTGCGTGAGTTCCCCACATATTTATGTATAAAAGACATCAAAAAGTGCATTTTGCATGATAGGTCCCCTTTAAAAGAGCACTTTCACGGTGTGCTCCTTTCCTCCTAATTTACACGTTTTTGCATCAATATAAGACTTCAAATTGTGTTCTTCTTTAGCTGAACTAAGTGCATTTTTGTTATGGCCACCTGTTCTCTGTTATATTTAACTCCTCTTCTCTGGACTACAGTTGCATTTTCAGGAACGTTTTCACAGGCTGCTGCTGCAAGGTGCAAAAGTGAAATGAAAATGAAGCGGAAACAGCTCGCTAACCCCCTGCTGGCTCGCTTTTAGTTCAGGAAGCCGTGATATGACATAGGGAACAGTTTTATATGAGCGTACAATGGTTTTATATATCAATACCGTAGTCGGATCATGTTCATTTGGTTTTTGAAAGCCAAAATCGTGACAACAATTCAAATTCTTAAAGGTCCCACGTCTTGGCAATTTCTACAGATCATATTTCCATTGTTGAGGTCGACTAGAATAGATTTAAATTGTGCAATTTTCCAAACTCACATTGGTTCCTCATACAGCATCTCTGTATAGTATGTGTATTCACCAGGTATTCACTCTCTGTCCTAAACGACTTGTTGGAGCTCC
>NW_011332986.1:156883-167190 GCF_000735185.1 Notothenia coriiceps
CCCCCCCCCCCTTCTCTGTGAGCCCAGTGTGCTCTGATTGGTCAAGCGACGTGCAGCTGCTCGTGAGGAGCTGCTGTGAGGAGCAGACAGGCTTCCGTGTAGGCGAAACAAATACAGAAAGGACAAGCGAAACTCATCCTGAGCACACACAAACACTCACAGCCGAAGTAAAAACAATAAGTGTGGCTTGATATTGAGTAAGAAAAAGGTTTATATAACGCTGTGAGAATGGGTCTGCGGAGAGCATTTCTCCGCGATCCCAACGTAGTAGACCGAAAAACGTTTACCCATTTAAACAGTCGTGGTAGATATACCTTGTTTGTTTTAAACATCATAAATACACAAACAACAATGAATACTTACAGGTTGTGTTCCCGAATCTCCCGCTGGTCCAAACAAAGTAGGAAGGACAAAGTAGCCCAACAGTCAGTCAAGTTAGCACGTTTTTTTGGTCCATTTGATTGCCAATAAATCAGTTTGTTGAGTCAGTCGGTCAGTCAGTAACTCAGCTACTCAGTCAGTCCGTGTCTGCTCTCTTACGTAATCTGGGCGACAGATGCTGAATCATGAGCTGCCCGCTGGAAAGCTCTCTCTACCCAGAGGGTGCCAAGGGGGAAGACCACACACACACACACACACACACACACACACGCACGCACGCACGCACGCACGCACGCACGCACGCACGCACGCACGCACGCACACACACACACACACACAGCCATATATTCCCTCAAACACACACATGCACAGACTCAACTATATGCATCCATGCACAGATTGTACCCAGACACACACATTGCATGTCATGGACTATCTCACATGAGAGTCACTACTCATGATTGAACTCCAGAGGGGAGATAGTTGTGGAGAGAGAGATACAAAAAAGAGAAAGACAAGGGGTGAGAAAGGGTGAGCGAGGTTCAGTGTGAGAGACGAAGACACAGAAAGAGAGAGAGACAGAGAGGGGGGGGGCTTGCAGATAGACTGTCAGAGTTCAAGAGAAAGCGAGAAGAAAGGAGAGTGAGATCTTCTCTCAGCTGTCTGAGGGTTTTGATGTGGTTTAAAGGGTTTTTCATGTTACGCAACTTTGAAGACGAGGCGTTTGATGTTTAGTTTGTTAGCTATTGGATTAATCTCTCTACCTTCTACCTCTCTGTCTCCACAATTTATCTGATTAGTGCTAGGGGGCTTGCGTCACCTTCTTTTGTCTAGAGCGGTGCTCAGAAGGTTTTTTTTCAGCTTCTTCAGAAACTTGGCACCTATCATCTATTTATGGGAGAAGCAATTGAAACTGGAATAACGGGCCCTATTTGCCTGCCTGTCTAGCCTTTCAAAAACACGAATGAAATGCTGATGGAACAATGACAACTATTTCTCCCCTTTTTTTTTCTTTCTCCCCTCTCATCTCTCAGTTTCTCTCACTACCTCTTCCAATCTCGCCTCTCCACGTCCCCTCAGCATGGGTGATTCATTTGTCTCCAACACAATATGGCACAACACGGGTTCGCCACCGTCCATATTGCCACAATGCTTATTTGTCGAATGCCGGGGATTTCATAAATGTATTTCCACATTCTCTCCTTCCAGCGTTTTCCTTCCCTCTGCCCTTCGTCTTCCTCCATCACCCGCTCATTCCCTTTCCTCTCCGGCAGCAACACACACACTCCCAGTTTCTCCCTCCCTCTTTCTCTTTTCCATCCCTCTCTTTTTTCCTCTCATCAGACGAATGTAAGAATAGAACAGGGGAAGCCCTCTCACCTCTCCCTGCACACTCGCTAATTAGCATATTCATGAGAGGACCCATAAATTATACATGAGATCCGGAGGGGAAACAGAGGCAGGAGAATGAGACGCAGACACACATTCTCTCTCTCTCTCTCTCTCTCTCTCTCTCTCTCTCTCTCTCTCTCGCTCTCTCTCTCACATACGCCCTTATGCAGGTATGCTCACACACGCACATGGACACATCATCACTTTCTCTTCCTCTCACACCCTCTCTCAATCACACAACACAGAGGCAGATACAGACAGGTAATTGGTGAGAAAGAGTGTGAGGTACAGTACCTCGGCAGTGTGCAGGGGAGACGGCGTACACATTATTAAAAGGGAGAAGCAGAAGTCACTCTCAGTCAAACAGAAAAAGCAGTGCACACATAGTTACGGTGGTTGGGTTGACTTTATTATCTTCACACTCGAAGGTTAGAGGGTTTCGGCACTAAGTGAGGGTAAAGCAGCTAGGGTTAATAAACTATACAATGGAGAGTGTTAGAATAAGATGTGGAGGTTAAATGGTTACTTTATAATAAAAGAGTGACATTTAAAAGAACAGAAGTGAATATTCCAAAATCTGAAATCCAAAAACATGCTCGAAATAAATTTAAACTTCACAAGTTCAGTTGTTTTTTGGTGAAGCTGTATAGCCAAGAAGTTGTGCGCCATCATTCAACCCATACCATATTTATTAAAAATCCAATTAAGGTGTTTTTCTCACTTACATGATGGATATGCCAATTTGAGCCAGACTCTGACTCAACGTGCTGACAAATTACTAGACCTCTTTATTCACATATATCATGTATGGTCTCAAATAAATGCGCTGGGTTGAAAGCTGACAAGAGGCTGGAGCGCATCCAAGATGTGTGCCCTTTGGGATTAAAATGGTGTTTTTCATCTTGAGAATGAAGCCTCAATGTCAGCGTAATTCATAAAGTGAATTGTATCAATGCAGGATTAAGAAAAAAATGTAGTTTGGTCTAAAAAATGTTCTTTCATGAGGCCCAGATGTTGACATCAAATACAAAGAAAAAAACGTAAAGAGGCCCTACTACACATTTTGGGGTTTTCCCTTTCCTGTAGTTTGTTATATAGGTTTTTCTGCATGTCAATGGCCTGCAAAGGCTACAATCCTAAAGTTCCCTCCAGAGAGAGTTTCTCTCCCACACAAGTTTCCAATCATTGTTTCTGTCATAGCTTGTAATAGATAGGTTACCATTAAAGTTCTCTTAATGCTCTCCTTTTTCCATTATGTAGTCAAACATCTCCTCATCAAGAAGAGTTACAAATGCCATCCCTTTTGTTACGATACTGACTTCACAATGCCTCAAAACAGAAAAACATGCTACATGGTAGGGCTGCACGATATTGGAAAAAACTGACATTGCGATATTTTTTTCCCCTGCGATATATATTGCGATATGAAAAAATACAGGAATTGAAGAAAAGACAGTTTTTTTTGTCCGCAAACCATCCTTTCTTGAACTTTAGTGCTATACAATTGGTATTTTTTAACGATATTTAACCGGATGAAGGATTTTAGTCACAGACTTCTGGATCTTAAGTTATCAGAGCAACAAGCTGAGCTAGCTCGGTTATCCTGCTCTGATCTGATCAAGAATGATTGTGATTGTTGGTTTGCTGTCCATGCAGAGCCTGCATGTCACTCACTCAAGTACCCCCGACATGAGAGCTGTGCGAGTTTTCCTTTTGTAGCAAGCAGCAAAAGAATTGTAACATGACGTGTTTGAGTTAATTTGACTACTTAATATCGCACATCCTAAAAAAATAAAATGCGATGCGCATAACGCGATTATCATCACGACACGATATATCGTGCAGCCCTACTACATGGACATATCTCTTAAATGTATTCAAGTTAGTAAAGTATTTTTCGTTCAGCAGCTGACTTGACAACTGATATTTGAAAATTAATTGTAATCAACACTATCACACCCGAAAGGCAAGGCAACAACTGATGGGGCAATATAGTCCTGTATACAAGCAGCATGCAAACAGCTGCATCTTCGGGGCCCCACTCTCCTATACATTGCAGAAACATACAATTTATAATGGCTAAGTGACGGCATGGCATTTTATATTAAAATACAAAACATCAATAATATATTCACCAAAAACAAAATGGCAGCAGCTCTCTTTCAGCATTACACACAGCAGCTGTTCATTGCTTTCTTTCTGCATTTAGAAGCCTTGATCTTGCCTCAATACCCTTCTTCAATAAAACTGATTTAATCTTAAGTGTATAGCATATTTAAATAACATATATTCCGCCTTATTTGTACTTATTAGAATAACTGTAAACAGGTGCGTTGAATAACCTACTGCAGATACCTACGATAATCAGAACTCCACTTCATTTGCATCAAGAAAAATGTGCTTTTAATTATCGGAAACTGAGTAGATTAGAGCAAGATGTGCAGTTATTTGATAATGTTGTGCGGTGTACACCCATATGCCAGGCATGATTGCATGATAGAAGTCCTGTTGAAGTGATGAGAATATGGAGAAGTGAAACCACAGCCTGTATCGGAGGCAATTGATTTCAGAGAGTCGCTGCTACACATGACGGTATGTTTTAGTGTGTGATGTTACAGCTAAAAGGTTCCCCCCCTGGCATGCATAATGCTCTGTCACCATTGTAGCCCGAGGAAAGCGGTAGGGATCCTGCCATACATGCTTAAGTGCTTACAACAATTAGCTGATTCTGGGTGGTTTGGATCTAATTGAAACACAAGGGAATGAGAGTGATTGAGAGATTTGCCTCTCCGGTGTACACGGAATATTCATGAACATGTTGCAAGGATTTATCGTGTTCAACCGAGTCCTTCAGTATTCGCCTCAGAGAATCTGCTTTCTTTTATCCATCCGTTTCCTGGATCCATCAGTTCCTTGATATAGAAACACAGGCTGAGGATTAATTTTCTCATATATGTGACGTTCAGTGAGATTATGTATGAGAACTCAAACGTCTATGCTCTTTTTTACTACATGTTGTGTTTATCAAAATGCAGAATATGTCCCCCTTTAAAATCTGCAGCAAATACTAGAATCCATTATAGAAGAGTTTAATTACAGGTGTTGGTAGGAATGCACTCCAATTGGGTGGTGCAGTGACGAGTCCTAAAACCCGGAAGTGAGTTAGCATTTTACCGCTACGGTTTCCCTCGTCTCAGAGCCAATGGGATTTCTCCATAGGATGTTGGAAAATAGCTGGAAATAAGGTCTGTGGTTGACACACATTTAAGAGACAGATCACGTTTTGTTCTACGACATTAAATACATCAGCAGTGACCCCATTTTTGAAGAGTTTACGTGTCTGAAAAACGATGGTTGTTAACATGTGGCTGAATAGGACTACAGAAGTTGTACGTCATTACTCCGAACGAGTAAACACTCCCGCTAAGTTTGTTTGCCCTGTTCTGCTTGAAAGCAAGTACCTGCCTCCTGCAAACTGTTAAAACAAACGCTTCAACTTGTACCATTTTGAATCTGTATTTTTGAATATGGATCTTAAGTTGGCGTGACGTTGAAGTCGTGCGAGCCTGCTGTAGTTCGTTTATAGCATAACGTTAGCATTTTGCTTCTGGCGATTAGATTTATGATTATAAAAGTAGGGTAGACATGTGGATATTATCCGGCTGAACAAAATGTGCATTTATCTAACCGTATTTCGAGCTATTTCCAAAATCCTATGGAGAAATCCCATTGCTTTTTTGCGCAGCTTATTTCCTGGTAAACACGTCATCCCTGCACCACTCTATTGCCATGTAAAATAATGATAACTTTCTACACAGTTAGCATTAATACATTAACATTACCCTCATTCTAGTGTATGGTTACATATTTCTGGTGTTTGGACCATATTGCCTCTTTTTCGTGAATATGAATAACTAATTTCAAATTGTGTGTGTGTGTCTGCAAATGTGTGCACGCCAGTCTACATCTGAGTGTGCTCCTTTAGTGCGGGTGGCAGGAGCTAATATCAGATTACGGATGTAAATTGGCAGAGTGGCTCTCTCTCATTATCACTAATAAGACTATGGCCTTGCTCTCTGTGCCCTCACCCTCCCTCCCTCACTCCCTCACTCTGTGGTCGGTTAGATGAGAGAGAGATGAGCTGATAGAGAGAGAGACAGAACAAGGCCGCTGCAACCCTGTTCCTGAAAACGATTTCAACATGCGCGCACTTATTGCCCCACTAGGGCTTTACGTTCAGAGAGTGCAGGTCTGTTAGTGGTTCCTAGAGTCTGCAAAACTCTGAGTGTTCAGTTACTAAGCTGTCCTTGAATCCAGTTTTTTGTTAGGGAGGCAGACGGCCTACCCACATTCAAGACCTTCCTTTTCAATACAGCCTATAGTTAGGGCTGTTTCAGGTTTCCCCAGAACATCCTTAAGGGTGTTAGTTATTTTTTTTGTGACCAACTTTTAACTTGGTTTTTCTAGCCATTTTCAGAGAGGGACACGAATATACAAAACAACATATATAAATAAGAATATAAGAATTAAAAAAAAATATGCAAGGAGTGAGACCCTTTCCCTTCCCACTCTCTTGCCTTTCCACAAAATATATTTGAAATCATCTAGTTCATCTATTCACAAACATTTTAGCATAACATTTCATAATCCACACATTTATTTGATTTGATCTAAATACAGCTTTTATGTGATATTGGGCTATATACAGTGTTTCCCACAGATCTGAAATGGTGTTAGCCGAGAACAGGGGGGGAGGGGTGGTGGAGCCTCGCAGCGGAGTCACTGAGTTACTGCGGAGCGCATAAAGCAGACCCTTCACGCGATAGCAGAGCGAACAGGTACAGGAGGGGTAGTTAATCGACCGCAGATGGCGTCGTGCTCGCGGACGGATAAAAAAAGATTAACCCTAAGTGGGTCGCGAAATATACTTTGGCGGACGTTAATATACCTGGGCGGCCCGCCCCAAGTAAAGTCTATGTGTGGGAAACCCTGATATACATACATTTGATTTGACACACACACACACACACACACACACACACACACACACACACACTACTACGNTATTATTATTTGTGAACACATAAACATATCTTTGCTGGCACATCAACTTTGACTGATGTTCAAAAATTGTGTTTTATCATGTAATACCTACATTCTTCTCCATACACACTGCACCTATACACTCAATGAATGAAATAATCGCTGTCTCTCCTTTCCTCTCCGTCTTACCCGACTCTCCGGGGACCGCATTCGTTCAGTAATTACATCTCAGCCATTATTCGCGGCTGACATTTCTGTACAGTTAATCATGCCCATTTTGCCATCGTGCACAGGTCAAAGTGTCAGGGTAAGTACTGTATGAGAGGGAGAAAGGATAAAATGACATGTGACTCACGTCTACCAGGAAGTCTGCTTTGAGCCTCACTTCACTACATGTGTGTATGTACTCTTGCAAAAGCTGCGTATTTGCATGCATTATCAAGTATCTTTATCCGTCTCGAAAAAAATACGTAATCAATCAATCAATCAATCAATCTATAATCACGTGAGTATATTTGTACAAAAATGCATTGCTTTGTACCTACACTTTGTCATTGCGCAATATACGAGCTGGGTAATGATGTGTAAAGTGATTATGTGCAGCCACCCACTCTCACCAGGAAGGTCACAACCCTTGGCCTCGGATGCACCCTTGCATAGGTGTGTGTGTGTGTGTGTGTGTGTGTGTGTGTGTGTGTGTGTGTGTGTGTGTGTGTGTGTGTGTGTGTGTGTGTGTGTGTGTGTGTGTGTGTGTGTGTGTGTGTGTGTGTTTCAGGCCAATCTGGCTGGCGTCTGCTCACTCCTCTATCCACTGCAGGCCGTCTGCTGTCTTTTATTTCTGCTTTAATGACCTATAAAGGGACTGTTCGTTTTTAAATAAACCATAAAGCGAGGGTCATAAAAGGGGAGTGCAATGCTGGGCACAGGCCAATCTCTGAGAGAAGTGTGTGTGGTGGAAGTGTGTACATACGCTGTGAGTGTGCGCACGAGAGTGTGTGTTCGCATTATGTCATGGTACGCCAAGCTGAACCCACAGCCAGGGAGACACCATAGTCTTGGAGAGCTTTGTTGCTCTGGTCTGTGAAAGGATAAACCTACATAAGTGGTGACCTTGCTTCACATCGAGATGAGTGGGTGGCTGAGGAGTACGTCCAAGGCCAAAGCTTTTTTTTTTTTTCTTCGTCCAAGTGACTGTCTTGGAGCTGCTGTAGTGGGTGTAGAAATAAGCGAGCCTGGGGCAGCTTCAGTAGCGCTTCATGCAATGAATAAAACCCCTTTTGCAACAAATTATATCAACGAGGATTCTTTTATATTCCTACGACTGTCTGAGGAGGCTTATGAAAGTGCTTAGAGATGCTGAGAAGTGGTTGAGGCAAGTTCAACCAAGCACTACTGACAGTAATATATGGGTCTTAATAGGTGCATGGTGGTGATATCTGCAGGAGGTGTCATTTCGGTAATGCCTCTGACGAGTAGAAAGTTTAGGAAACAGTAAAGTGCCTGTCTCGGAAGAAAGGTCTTTGCAACATGCATATTTACGTCTTAGTTAGATGAGTGTGTGGGTGCAAGTCATCGCTCCCTGTCTCTCTCCTTTACCCCCCCTCCTTATGCGCTGCGATTCTAAAGCCAAACATAAAAAAGGTGGGGGGGGGGAAAATAATTGCCCGTTTTAGCAGAGTGTAACGTCGAAAATGTGTGTCGCTCATGCAGAGCTTCAAACGGCCTCGGCAAGGAACAGAGAGCAAATCTTAGCACGCTGCGTTTAGGACATCAAACGGGCCGCAATCAACCGCCTCGCAGAGAGGAGGAGGGGCTCTGAGGTGGCGGCGGCTTCGGGGGGGGGGCTCATTTCCTTTGACGTTCATACACTTCTTCTTTTCCCATAAGATGGTGTTTAGCTGCTTCCAGAATCCATCGAGAGAGAGAGACTAGAGAGAAGAGGCAAGGTATTTAGTGAGATACAGCCATGATGAAGTGGGACAAAAGCTGCAAGAGTTTAAGGAGTGTGGGAGGGGGGAGTGTGGGAGTGGGTTATACAGACAGGTACCTGAAGGGTGTACAACCAAGGTAGTCGGAGTGAAATCCTTGACTTTTTAGAGTATTTCCCTGAGATGTCATCATCTGTTTGTGGTCTTTTTATAATGAGGAGGCAATCTTATTTTCCATGCAACTGACAAAATAGACTGATCTAACTTTTACTTATAAACATTTCTTATTGCAGTGCCTGTTCACTAAGGAGCTGTTGGGCGGGAAAATCTATAGTGTTGATGATGGGTAGAGATATTAACTGACCGATTTGTTTTTACAAATCTTTAACACCAACGACGACTCAATGTTTCTTTGTATCCAGAGCAGGGCTGGGCGATATATGAAATATACTCAATGTATCCAGGTCTGTTCTACGCACGATGTATGAAATGACTTTATTGCAAACATTTAAACTGCGGTGATATTTATTCTTCCATTTTCTTTAACTGGAATAAATAGTTCCATACTCATGGAAAGGTCAGGATATTTGAAAAGATGTATATATAATATCTCGATAAGGTTTAGTTTAACTTTTATAATTCTTATATTTGAAACAGAAACACAGGAGTAGTAGGTTTAGAAAAACCTTAAATGTCTTATTATAAAAATCCTCATATTGGTGTGATAGGTTTGGAAAGAGATTTCAAAATATTGTGATACAGCCTAAAATATTGAGAGATTATTTTAGGCCATATTGCCCAGCCTAAATATTCTTGCGATATACCTACATCACCGTGTTAGCTTAGACATTGTAAGCATTTAAGCATCCTGATTTTAGTATATCATTCAAAGTTTTTGTTTTCATTTCTGTTGATTTGAATTAAGTATCAAAAATAGTGAAAACTTACAAAAATCCAAGAAACCAAAGTTGCTCCCTCAAGTTGCTTATTTGTCTGACTCACAGTCCAGGAAATGTCATACTAGAGATGGGTATTCAAGTCCATCAGAAACAGAAAATGTTCACATTTAAAACACTGAAGCCAGTAAGTGTTAAGCATTTGAATTGTTTTCTGTTTCACAATTATCACAATTGTATGTTAATTTTGTTTGTTCAGTTTGTTAACGGACTGATCATTTCAGCCCTATTCTAATCAGAATATATGTACATAATTTGCACCATTGTATTTTAAGAGACACTTAATGCACATCAAGTGACACATCTGTACCTTGAAGTGTTGCATTAACATGAATTGACAATTTAAAAGACTTCTTTCCTCAACACGTTTCCACATTTGTCCTTCACCATCATGAAACATGAGCAATTAGCACGGAGGACTTATTGTAGTAGAGTATTAACAAATCAAACATTATTTACTTAGAATAGATGTTTTTCCATCAAAGTGACAGAAAATATGTTAAAACGTAAACTAAAGAACTAAAAACGCACAAAAATTCTTTATTATTCCGCCGGGTTATTTTGCGTCTCTTCTTCTCCCACATTGAACATCGCAGAAACTCCGTTC
>NW_011332986.1:167223-173858 GCF_000735185.1 Notothenia coriiceps
TTAAGGGTGATTACTAACGAAAAGACTTCGAGTTTTTAGGAAAATCATTATATGTCGTAGTCTCGTATGCGTTGGAGGGCTAAAAGGCCCTCACTGGAGTGGCTACAGTGACTGGAGGGCCAAAGAGGCCCGGATAAAGAGGCGAAAGAGGCAAAAGACTGTTTTATTCTAATAGGCTGACAAAGGTTGAGCCTTAACGGTTGTCGATGGGGTAACAACCAAGGTTACCAGCGCGCGATAGAATATCATCTTCGCGCTTGACTTCGACCTCTCCCACTCCGGTCTGCAGGTCTTTTGACTTGTTCTTAGCGTGAGATGGGAGACGAGTTGAGGAAGGCATTTTTGCCAGGTCGGTTTAAACGAGTAGTTCCTACCACCGTGTCCGGCGTCCTCACGGAACTGATGTATCGTACAAACAAATAGATTCGAGGCCGTTGGGGATCGGGGAGGGGAGAGGGGCCAAACTTTCGAGGGGCTAAAGACCCAGTGTCCACACCGTACAGGATCTCTTTGTAATTAACGACCTTTGGTGTAGTACGATTAATTTTCACCGGAATGATCTGTTAGTATAAACAGAAAAATAAAACTAAGAGGTTCGCTAATTGTCTATCAAAAAAGAATAGGGTTTTTTATTAATAATATTTAGATCATTTACGTCATGTATTCTCTTCACATTTACTCACTGTACAAAATACAAAATGTACAAAAAATAAACTAAATGGGAAGTAGTAATGAGACAACTGTATTCTATCATAATCCTTACTTTATTTTTACAGTCTATATCCTTTGCATATGCCCTTCTTCCCCCCCCTCCTCCCTCCCCCCCCCTCCCCCCCCCCCCCCCCCTCCCCCCCCCCCCCCCCCCCTCCCCCCCCTTACAACTACACAACCTCCACCCCACAGGTTTGCCCAACCAAACCACACCCGTACCGCAAGTAAGTTTAACGGCGTCATTGTATATGCTACCGTGTCAGACACCATATACGCTCACGTCCGGGTCGAGAGGGATTTTGTGCGCAGTGTGTCTCGACGCAGACGGAGGAGCACCTCCCTCGAGCGAACACCTCCCTCACAAGGATGGGCTCGGACGGCAGACTGACGCGATCACACTCCCCAGGCGGATTTAATCTGTTGAGTAGCCGTTAGATTATCCATGTGAACTGTTGAAACCTTCTCTTTTTTCGCTCCTCTATCAATAACAAAATGTTGTACTTAAGTGATACATATGTTGAGAAAAATAACCCAAGAAAATAAACCACCAATTAATTAACAGTCTATTCACTCTTTCCTAAATGAAGACAATCGTCGAATACGACTATTTATAATGACACTACATACGTTTTACATACCGGCTCTTCAAATTTAAGGAAAGAGTGCGAATACTTAATGAATAGGGGTTTATGCTTGGGTTATTTTGTCTCAACAATTTATGTATCACTCATGCAACATTATTTGTTATGAATTAGAGAGAGCCAATAAAAAGGCGAAACGTTTCGGTGACACAGTCACAGGGAAACCATACACATACATCACAACAGGTATACCGCCTGGACGAGCGGTAGGCGTCATGCTAGCCCATCACCGTTCCCTCAGGACACGCGTTACGCCGCGTTAACTCACCGGTATCGAAGACGACGCTCCGAGGTGAAATTGTTGTGGTGGAGGCGGGGGGTGATCACTGCGATCGCCCCGGATAGGAATGTCGGGACGCTACACTATAATTTAATTCCTGAAAAAGGAGTACCCACAGTAAGTTGTCGGTAGAATGAAATCTCTACTAACATACCTTTGAATTTGTAAACCCATAAACAGACCGAAGTCGAGGCGATTGTATTCTGTTTATCCGTGCTGTAGCACCCCCTTTTCATTAATCAGCGGTGGTTTTAACACCTCGTCAGAGGGTGAATTTTCACTCTACTCCGGGACATTAAAATAGGATTCCATATGAGTTGATACTCTCTGTACCTTTTTTGTTTTTAGGTATTTGTGTAACAGACTAAAAATTCTGAATAAACGTTAATACAACCTTTATCATAACCAGGTATGTCAACGTAGGATTATGTGAAACAAATATAACACCGTACTGTCTCCAGTTTCGCAAAAGACATTTCAGAGTGTGTTTTTCCAAAAGTGTTGTCGACAACACCATAAAACCGGGTGATAGAGAGGACGTACGTCTAGAGGAGATCTCTCACTACAACCCGACAGCGACCCGTTGGTCTTAAAGTTGATGAGGGTTCTAAGAAGACTACCTACTCTAGACCTCACGATGTCGGTTCGGTGAGGTCCTGAACTTACGAATAATGCTTCGGTGAGGAAGCAACGGGCCGCCACAAAACCCTAGACAGGACTACTTTCTGTTCGGTGCAAAGTAGAAGTACGGAACGACTACCTCTCGCAAAGTTGAGTTTAGAGTTGCTATTACCGAGTAAAAGAAGAGGAAATTGTGCCTAGCTAACGAGGGAGCCAATGGACATTCCAACTATCTGTTATGCTATGCACAAAATTCTTTATTATTCCGCCGGGTTATTTTGCGCCACTTCTCCGTTCTTCTTCTGTCGGGAATCAATGGCTATTACTTTTATCATTCATAACTTTCCTAATTCCAGAGATACATCCCATAATTCATCACATTTGTAACATGGAAGTCAATGGAGAAACTCTTCAGACTTCAACAATCTTCATGCAACTTCAACTGCTAACTGCTCCTTCTTCAACTGCTAACTGCTCCTTCATACTTTCACTCAGAAACAGGGGCGGACTGGCCATTGGGAATACCGGGAGTTTTCCCAACATCTACGGGACAGTTTTGAGATTTCTTCAAATGCCGTTGCCATGGCAACACAATGCTCGCCATGAAACAAGGTTTTCTCATAGCTTCAGTGAAAATGCTCCAAATGGCCCAAAACTTCACAGGTTTGGTAACGTTGCAGCCATCAACGGACCTAAGCGTATTATGGGACGTCATCAAATGCCATTGGCATGGCGACAGATCATTCACCATCAAGTTAGTTCAAAAGTTTGCAGTTCAAATATTCTGCTGCTTTTCCAAGCCTTTTTACTTTCTTTTATTCTCTCATCACACATTCAAGCCCCCAGTGTTCATGTATCATTTCAATCTAAATTCTTCACTTTCTTCTTACAAATTACATTTCAGCATAGCAGTTTAGCGTCAGCTTTTCAGCATACAGCATTCCCAATGAGTCCAGTACTTCTACGTTGGCGGCTGCGTTTATCAGACTCGCGCTCGCTCGTCTCCCCCTATCCTCATCCTTTTGCGTCTGCGATCCCTGGTCTCTCATGTGGACTGCGAGAGTCACCGGCGATGTGTTTGAATCGTCGCCATGATTTATTGTCTTAATATGTCCCGTTATATATTGGTTTTTTATGTTGTCTTGTATTTATATTGTTTTTAGTCTGTTTCGTTTTATACTACTTAATGTGTGCGCGTGTATTTTCTTGTCGGTCAAGTGTTAAATGTTTATTTGTTTCGAGTGTGATATACTATGTGCTGTGTTGTGTTTATTTTTTGTGCGCGCAGTGCGCCTGTCGAGCAGATACTTGAATTTTGTGTCAGATTTAAGGATTCTGTTATTAGTTATTGTATGTAATTTGGTAGGTTCCTTGTATATCGGACATAGCGTTGTTTGTTTCAATTTCCTATTCATTATAATTCGTCTGTTTCCCACAGATATGATCAGAAGACACAAGTCTCACGACACTATCTCTATTCAGCACAAGCGAGATGTCCCGCACGACTACCAACAGGTTGCATACTGGCGACGCCCTGGAATCTTCACTGGACGCATAGATATGGCATCTGGTTGCGTTCCCATCTTTCGTCGTGACACGACGTGTGCTGACGTGTCGACCTCGTTCCAAGACGGACGTCTCTCTCACCGTGGAAACAGGGTGGTCGCCCTTGAGCCTGAGCGGTAAGAGGACAGAGGTGGTGGAGGTGTCACGAGTCTCCTGCAGTTAGGGGGGTTTCCTGTTCTTTCCGAGATGTTGGTAGTCGTTGTAGGATCTAGTTCGTGAGCGAAGTACTATCGGCGGTTCTTATATGCGTACTTATCGGGGTCTTCCTGTGGTATTCGTTTTAGCAGCTACGATGTTTCTCATTTCTCCAGACTTTCCTCATACGTGGACGTAGGTTTTTCTGGAGCTAGAGGTCATTCTATCTCTATTTGCGAGATCAGGGTAATAAAGTATAGTAAGAGTGTAAATTAAATACGTCTCACTAGGTGTTAGCTCGGATGTTTAGATATAAAAGTGCCCAGCTTTGACGATCGTTGAATGTCGTCTAGTGTATCTTTATGGATATAGTTGGTTATGTGTCTGTTATTTGTTTTCCGGATTGTATATCTCGATGGGTTCTTTGCTTTTCGCCTCTAATTTTCCTAATGTTCGTTTTTGTTTTATGCTGTGGGCAGTTGAATGTCCAGGTGTCAGAAGACTACCGTTTCTAGGTTCTGGGGTATTCGGAATTTGTTAAATCACCGTTTGTTTAACGGAGACCGAAGAGACTGATGAGGTGTGATAAGCGTCGACAGTAGTTGGTTCAGTCCGTCAGGGTGATCTCAGAGATGCTAGAAGCGGGTGTATGATTGTGTTTGGGGGGTGTATGTATGCTAGAGCGGCTCCTGGTGAGATGTTAATGCGATCTATTCCCGGGTCTGATGTAAACCGACATGGTCTCGTCTGGTCTGAACAGGCGTACGGTTAGCAATATAACAAGTCTTCTGTCGGCGGCTCTAACATCTATATGGTAGGCTGTTTGTTACGAGACTGAGCAAGTTTCCGACGTGGCCTCCCCCGGCGTGTGTCCGTCCGTGCCTCTCTCTCTCTTCGCCTCAGGAGCCGCTTGGATGCAAGACTTTTGGTAGCTAGTACACCACCAGGAGTTACCTGGGCTACCTCTACTGTTTCCATGTTACGCATCGTTAGGACTATGATTGTGTTAGCGGTAGTGTAGTGTTTTTGCATACCAGTGCGTCCGTGCTATCCGCGCTCAGCAGGTCTCTGGAAGACGCCACTGTCCAACGTCACAACATCTCCTACTTCGATCGTCACTATCCCCACTTTCTCTCCATCCGGCGTGTCTAGTGTGTTTTTTGACCCCTCGCGGGGCTGTATTGTTTTCGTCTTCTAGTCTACATAGACTAAACTGTGTAGGTACCAGAGTTGCGTATGACACCCGCCATAGCCACTTCCTAGTTTCTTGCTCGCATCCTCTCCAGTTGTGTTGGGGACTCTCGACGTCGACAGGGGCACGTGTCCTGCTCGCTACCACCGATTCTGGCCGGTCTCTTGTGGTGTCTTTGAGTGCTTGTGATTAGAGGTCCTGGGTGTCGAGATGCGGTGAGGGGTCCGCAATGCTCGCTCTCCGGAAGGTATCGTTCATCCATCTACTGCCGCGTTAGGTTGGGCTACCGTGCTCGGACTTCCGTTGTGTTTGACTAATAACGTAAGTGTATTTTCTTGAATCCAGATGCTCTATGAAAACGTTTGGTAAAGAGTGCACGGAGACGTGCGCCGCCTTGAGTGGACCCCCTTTGTCGAGGCGTTAAGAGCTAACCGACCGTCGCTTAACAGTTTTGGTGGGGCCTTTTTTGCAAACCACTTCGGGCGTAGTCTATATAATCGTCGGCTATCCTCTCACAGGGCGCTAGACCGCTTAGAATATGTCTTCCAAGTCATTCTTGTCGCGATCCTTCAGGTCGTTCTTTGGAAGTGATTCTTCAGGTTTGAGGTCTCCTTTTAGTGCTCTGTCCCGTAAGTCTTATCCGTTATTTGATTCTTTGGGCTGCACTCTTCGTACTATTAAGCCGGCCGGTCGGTCATTTGTTTGTCGGCTTCTTCTTCCTCACTGCATCTACGAACGTAGATTATCGCATTAGAAGGGAGTCCTTGATATAATGGCCACACTTGCGCATAGTAGCCTTTATATCTAAGTACCCGATATTTTTGTTGTTTTATGTGTGGTTGGGGGTGTTTGGGTTGGTGTGTTTTGTTTGGGTGGGTGGGGAGCTTGTTAGTTTGTGTTTGGGTTGGTTTTGTGGTAGTGTGTGCTTGTCTTGTTTTTTTGGCTGGTTGTGGTGTTGTTGGTTGTGGGTTGGTGGGGTTGGTGTGTCTTGTGTGGTCTGGTGGTTGTAGTGTGTTTGGTTTGGTGTTGTGTTGGAGGGTATTGTTGGTTGGTTTTATGGTGGGTTTGGTGTCTTGTGTGTTGGTGGTTGTATTGGTGTTTGGTGCGTTTGTGTTGTGTGTTGTTTTGTCGTTGGGTCGGTGGGTAGGTGTGTGTCTGTTGTTGTGGTGTTGTTTGGTTTAGGTTGGGTCAAGTACCCCCAAGTAAATCACCCACTGGACGTGTGTTCTCCGTGAAAAACTGGACCGTCGCATACCTTCTCCTCTTTCAGTAGTAAGCCACTTCACTCTCATGGCTAACAGGTGTTAGATTGTCATCCGTGACTGTGACCTGTTGGAGGAAGAGGTGTGTTGTTTGTTGCTGGTGGTTGTTGTGCGTGTTGCTGAGTCCTTGGTTCATACAAGGTATCGGCAAATATGTAAACGGTACGGAAGACCATTCACAGTTTGTAGAACAGTGACTACGGAGACATTGATCTCTACGTTAAACA
>NW_011332986.1:173903-187306 GCF_000735185.1 Notothenia coriiceps
TGTGACCGTGAATTCCTTCGGCAGAATCTACACAACACTCAGCCCGCCAATTGAACAGCTACGTCGTGCCAGCCGATACAACACATGAGCGCAGAGTTTCTACGCTGTGTGTGTTGCAACTCTTCATATGTAACTGTAAGTTGCACGTTGACGCAGGCGCAATGCACTGGACAGGGGACATGATCCCCCGCCACTTTTCGCACACAACTAGCGCCGTTGGTCCCCCCACCTTTACAAGATATTTATTATATCATGAACACAGCAGCCTCTGGAGCCGAGCGAGACACGAGGGAGAGAGAGAGGAGGAGCAGGAGAGAGCTAGGGAGAGGCACAACTGACTCTATTGTAGCATATAGATAAGCCGAAGTAAGGAAATCATTCCAATGTTACTATAGGACAGATAAACAACAAACAAAAAAACAGTTTACACACAGCGGAGGATTAGTGAAATTAATGCATAAATATAAATACGCCACTTTTCTAACATAACTAAGTCACACCATTTAGAATGCATTTGTTATTGGTGTGATCATGATTCTAAAGATGTTGGATTATTGAAGGGTGCCTTCTCCCTCTGCTAAAGCCCCGTCTTACCTCTGTGGGTTCCCCAAGGCCCTATCCCTGGGCCCCATCCTCTTTTTACTGTACATACTCCCTATGAGGTCAATTCTCACAACACCACCCCCCTAAACACAATATTCCCTTCCACGGCTGATCCCGGGAGGCCGGCGTTACGCCGACGATGTCTACAGATCTATCGCCTCAGTCAACCAGCAAAGATCAAAACACCGTATCTTACTATCATTTAACTGAGGATCTCCGGCTGCGATGTGATGTCATAAGCAAGAGCTCAAGAACCGCCAGACGCTTGAAGACAACAAACTCCCAGTACCTGATCCGGCACATCAACGAGAGCAAGACCGAGTCCATCGCTATTGCCAGACCCACCATACCTCAGCGCGCAACGCTCCACCTCTTCCGGTTGATATTCTGCTCTCCAATGAAAAACATCCTCCTCTCTGTCATGGAACCTTTGATGACTTACACACACCCGTTTCAAATTTGATAAGAGGTCACCCACCCCCCGGAGCAAATCTGCTTCTTTTTTTTTAATAAGACTATTGGCCAAGACCAACGTCGTTTTATCTTTTAAAGACCTAGAAAGGTTATAAATGCCTTTTGTTACCTTGAAACTGGCTATTGCAACGCCTGTAGTGGGTATTGGACCACCGCTCATTCGCCCGTATCCAGTTGCTCTTTTGCATGCACAAAAACGCGTGATCACCATCACCCAATTCTGGCCTCACTACACTGGCTCCCAATTCGGGTTCCGAATTGATTTGTTAAAATCCTTTTTATTTGTTTTTAAAGCCCTAAACGGCTGGCTCCGCCTACTATAGCCGACTCCATCCGTACACAGCCAGAGCTTAAGGTCCGCTGACCGAGCTCGCCGCTGGTAGTGCCCCAAGACCAGGCTCAAAGCCCGTGGGCACCCCCGGAGCCTTCGCAGCAACTGGCCGCTAGCTCTGGACATACTCTGCCCCTCCATGTGAGGTCCGGGCCGAGACACCAGGAGTGGAGTGCACGACAGCTGGCGTAAAAAAAGTAAGGTCCCTTAACTCTAACGTCGGGCTTAGCTACGTCCTACCTTAAGTGATTCGAATTACATCGAGTGCACCAAGCCTGACTAGTCACAGGGTCGTAGCTGCGCCTGGTCTTCAAGAGTGCCCTCCCCACGTGAATACAAACGCGAAACAGTAATTGTTGCCAAGCAACACACGTCTACATAATTTAACACTCAAACTCCTCCATTCAGAGCAAATTAAGACTTGGATAACGAAGTCATGGATAACAGAAACCAAAAGAAGAGTAAAATGACGCCCACACCCCGAAAAAGAAAGAGGGATTTTAGAGAGCTACAGCGTGAACAGGTGGAGAAAGAGATCGTTCGTGTGGAGGTGGAGACCGCAAAACTGCAGCGGAACATGAAAAAATTGAGCTGGAGAAGGAGAAATTAAGACTCAAAATTATAATTCTTAAGAATCAGCAAAGAATCACTGAAGAAGACAATTTGTCATTCACCATTCTCTAATCATATTTGTTGTACTTGTTTTTATCTCAATTTAATGTTAATAGTTCTCCAAATGTTGTTATCTAATATTCTTTTGTGTGCTTTTTGAATAAATAGGCTATAAAACGGCCTAATGAAAATATGTGGTCACAATGGGAGCTTATTGAAATGCAACTGCTAAAAAACAGCGTTCATATTACAAATATACAGGGCTATATGTTGTTTATTATGTGATTGTGGTTAACTCGTCCACTGATATCTTCACGGGATGCCAGGAGGTATTTTGGCTGCTTCTTCTTGTGTTAAGTAAATATAATTCCTAAGGCGGCGCTGGAGAGCCAAAGAAACTTGTCTAATAGTCCGACATGCAGTTGTGCGATGAACATTAATCATGTCTCCCACAGTATTAAAGTAAAATCTGAGCGCAATCAGCACATGCAAGGTTGGGGAGAGCGCAGCGTTTCTGTCTGATCCGTTCTGTTGTGGAGGGGAGATCTCCTCGATTAAATCAAAAAGGGCTTGTCTGCCGAAACGAAACCTCTCTATCAGCTCACTGAATAGATGTCCAGTGGGTTTGTTTGATCACGGACGACTCTCTCGTCTTAATGCCCTTTCGTTGTTACAACATGTAAACAAGACGCACTGCCATAGTTATTTTCCTTCTTACGTGTTTTAAGTTACTATGGATACTATTCTCTCTTTCCGATTTACGCCTACTCCATACTAGGCGTAAAAGTTACACCCGGGCGCAATGCATACAGGGCTTAAATCTAAGTGGTGCACTAGTCATAACTTTAGTTTGGTCTTAACCTTCGGTTCTACGTCGGACGTAGAGTTACGCCCAGCTTACGCCCAGCTGGTGCACTCCACTCCAGATAATGGTTTATGGTCCTGCCCTCAACAGCTCTACGTCAATTATGGGGTGTCATCATATGCCGTTTCCATGGAAAGACCATAAAAGACGATGTCGCTATACATTAACTCCTATGAACATTTTCAAAAAGTGCTCAAACTAACAGTCCAGCCGTGAAGACATCTACGAGACATTTTTGAGATTTCTTCAAATGCCGTTGCCATGGCAACACAATGTTCGCCATGAAACACGGTTTTCTCATAACTTTAAATGCTCCAAACGGCCCAAAACTTCACAGGTTTGGTAACGATGCAGCCATCAACGCATCTAAGCGTATTATGGGGTGTCGTCAAATGCCGTTGGCATGGTGAAACAGATCATTCGCCATCAAGTTAGTTCAAAAGTTTGCACTTCAAATACTTGCTGCTTTTCCAAGCCTTTTCACTTTCTTTTCTTCTCTCATCACACATTCTAGCCCCCTGTGTTCATGTATCATTTCAATCTAAATTCTTCACTTTCTTCTTACACATTACATTTCAGCATAGCAGTTTAGCGTCAGCTTTTCAGCATAAAGCATTCCCACTAGCAATCTCTTCAGGAATTTCATTCTCTAGTTTTTCTTTGAAATGTACCTTTTAAAAATGGCTACAAATCTGTCCTTTTGTAGTTACTGCCGCAGTGACAAGCTATTTGTTACAAGCTGTTCTCTAAAATGCAGACAAAACACGCAGGGAGAAACATTTCCCATGGATGCTTTCTTCAGTATAACAGTCTTTTGTTTCATAAACCTGCGGTAGATTGACAGGCTGACAAGCTGCAATAAAGTGCTCTTTGATCCGTCTCACACTCAGAGCTGCACTCTGCTCATTCCAGTCTTCAACTTAACTTGTAACTTTTACATTACAAAGATCCTTGCCTCCAATCACCTCTTCAAACACATCATCTCCCGCCAGTCGTGCTGTATTCCTCCTGTCCTTGCCTTACCTCTCCTCTCTTTCCACTGCCAAGCCGCTTTGTGCCTTTCTTTCTTAATGTTAATTCACGTATGATCTTTCACGGCTCTCCCTCTCTCCCCCCCTTTATCTTTCTCTCTCTTTTTTCCCACCTTCTCTCCTGCACTTCTTTTGTCCTTGATTACCTAGTAGTGAGCTCCTAGCTGTGTCTCCCTGCCACTTGGTAATGGACTATTTGCATGCAAATGGCAGTGCCTGCAAAGATTAGACAGGGTGGAGTGGATGGTGAAGAAAGCACACGGAGGAGAATAAGGAAGGCAAGAAGACAGACAGACTTTAATAGGAGGGAAAGGAGTTGGAAAAAAAGCTCAAAACCAGATGAAAGGCACAGATGAGTGCTTTTTTATCATGTTGGCTGTCTGGAGGTCTACATGATTGTCTTCGTTAAGCGGCTATTATTGACAGTTACTTCTATGTGTGTGCGTACATGTTCATCTCACTGCAGCTGTATGTTTGTGTGTGTTAGTGCACGTGATGCTCAAAGACTGTGAGAGAAAAAGTTTCAACGCCTGTGCCTCAGTATTTGCATGTTTGTGTGCGCCTAACTAGCTTAGCTCCGAACTTGGGGAAGATAGGGCACTGCGGCATCTCTATTTCTGAAAAATTAAAGCAGGAGACCAAAGGTTTTTTGTCTGGAGAGAGAAGCCCAGGCCTCGCTGCCTCCTCCCCCTCCTCCGACTCCTCCAAATAAATAAGAATTTTTGATTACAGTAATCAGGAACATTAATAATGCAGACGCTGTGATGATGCAGAGGAGATGAAAGATGGCTCTTCTCAACCTTTCTGTGTTAGGAGCGAGGGGAGATAGCTGCTAGCTAGCCACACATACACACACACATTTGCACATGCACACACACGTGCACAAACACTCACCCACTTGAATTCCGCATCAGTGGAGACCCAAAACACAACCTTAAAAATAATTTAAAGTTTTAGAGCTATTTTCATCCACATCCCAATTATATTTGGTAAAACAGTCCCGACTAGTTTTACTGCTTAAAGCAAGGGCTAGGTTTAGGTCATTTTGAGCGTTGTTGATACGCATGATAGATATAAGACACCATGGTAAGTAGCTCTTTATTTCTTATGTTATTTGAAGAGGAGGGACGGTGTGGAATGTTGGAGTTGTGAATTGGATTTGGAAGATCTGATTGTCGTCTTTAACACTCTTTAAATGCGTCCTCTCGCACCTACCTCTCTCTCTCTCACACACACACAATCAGAGCATATTACATAGCTCACCTTCCTCTCTCTGTGGCACACACACGTTCCTCACACCGTGTATACCTCTCCCTCCCTGAGGGTGAGTTGGCAGCAGGCCAGCAGTGGGGAGAGAATGCATAAAGAGCTATTGTGGCTGTTGTCGTTAATCAGGCCCGTATGCTATCTGACAGCAGCATGCTAGGAGGGGAGACTGTCTTTCCTAAAGCCTGGCCATACACTCGCTCTTCCCCATTAGCCTACACCAGCCAGACAGACGGTCTCCAGTTACAAAATGCTATAGCGTAATGGCACACAATATCGAAAGAGAGAAGGAGGCAGAGCCAGGGCCACACGTGGGAGAGAGATGTATAGCACCAGGGTGGCATGAACTGGATGCCCCGCCACCCCACAAGCATCCGGAACTTCACATTGGAGCCAAGCTGTGGTTGAGTGACTGGTGATAGATGAGGGGTTAAATATGGAGCAGCCTGTGTGTGTGTGTGTGTGTGTGTGTGTGTGTGTGTGTGTGTGTGTGTGTGTGTGTGTGTGTGTGTGTGTGTGTGTGTGTGTGTGTGTGTGTGACTGATTCTGTCTTGGCTGCTGATCCATCTTTTGGCACATCTGTGAGCATGCACTTATGCCCTGCACATGGACGTCTCTACATCTGGAAGCGTGCAGGGCCATGCATACGTGGTTATATGTGTGTGAGTTCATCACAGATCCACAGAGACCGTGTCAAAGACTGTGTCTCCTACAGGTGCAAGCCCCGAGCATCTGGCTGGCACATTTCAAACGCTCAGAAAGGCAGGAGGGGTGGGGCTGTACCACAGTGGAGGGCCGTGCCACAGTCATTAAACAGCGGAGGGTTGGGGGCTGGGGGTCAGGTTTGCACCACTACAGAATACACCTGCTCCTTGCAAGTCTGTCTGCTCACAATCTAGTACGCTTCCACTGAGGGCTCATGCAGCGCGGCGGCCACACATCGAAAATGACAAGGCAGACATCTGCAACAGATCAAGACTGCAAGACCGGAGTGAAAGGGGAATACCCGTTTACAAGTTTAGATAGATAGGCAAAAGCTTATCCTCGTTGATGAAACAACAACTATTTTAAAAGCTAGAAAAGAGAAACAACCCGGATCTCCTGGGGCAATGTTTTGACTCGATAGAATCACCCATCGAAAAGCAAGTGGAGGATTTTCGCCCCCAATTTGAACCGATTGTCCTCAAAAAACACATCGCATAGCTAAAAACAGATGTGTTGCCTCTTTATAAGCCTTAGCACGTAGTTTATATGGAACCCGTTGTGCTGGTCTGAAAAAATGACAAGGTAGCTTTTTAAGAGGGAGGGATAATGCACTTTCTTTTGCCAAATTTCAATTAAATCTCGAAAACATAACATTTGACAGTCACTCCGGCTTTCTATAACAACTGGCCAGGTGTGGAAAGGTGTGAAAGTAGGCATAGCATCAAGCCTGGTCTCTTTGTTGCCAGCAATGGAGGTGTTACACTTTTAGAGAAATGATGAGGAAAGTGACTGGAACCTGAATCAAGCTTTGAACAGCAGACAAGAACAAATGTTCCCTCACTTAAAGTTAAAATCTTGGATTTGGCATTATGCACACTCTTTTTTTGATCTCATATATACTTCAATTACTACCTCTACATTATTATTACTAACTTCCTTTCTGGCCCTTACTTTAAAACATATTTTTGACAATAGTGGAGTCTCTATTTTTGTTATGAGTATTTTCATCAAAGAATGAAAAATAATGTCTAAAAGTTCAAATCAAGGTTTGGTGGGGTCTGTGAACATGTTTATTACCAGGCGAAAGGACGCTGTGATAACAGATGATCTGTGATGGAAGTCAAAGCCAAATGAGCATAGGCATTTAGAATGAGTTATTCCTACCATATACTGTAGCATCGGGATGTACACAGTATTAATGTAAGCCTAAGGCGTTTACATGTGTTGATCTTTGAAAACATTATTGCCACATTAATGCACTTATTACATTATGCAGCTTCCCTACTGGAAGCCGCATAATTATAATTATATATGGGCAACGCTTGACCTCTGCTGAATCCCAGTTACATCATCTCCACCCTGTAAACACACACAGCGTGGAGTTTACACATGGATGATGGAAGCACAGTGCCGGATTCAACATTCACACTATGGGCACTTACATGTCAGCACACATCAGCTGGAGTCAACTACGCTCATGGTGTACGAGATTCACATGACAGGGTGGAGAATTAGCCTCAGAGCGAGGGTTCTGAATGGGCCGGTCACGTCAGCTTCAAACGAGTCCGGGTGAGTAAGGTTGAGGGAGGAGCGATAAGTGGTGGGATTCTCGATGCTTGTTCTGTTGCATCTCGAGGTTTTTAACCGAACCTGCCTGGATTTGGCTCATAGTTCACTTCAGTGGTTTGATTCAGACTGATTCAGACTGGACGTCCACTTATTTTATCGTCAGTTTTCGTTTGACTGAGAGTCACTCGATGTGACAACGGAGTCTCTCCACCCCGACTCAGCATGAATGTGCCGGTCCAATCTACTCCAGTCACAGCCTGTGAGTCGTGTCGCATGTCATCCGATGCCTGCTGTGCCTGCAGATGCCAGGGCGGCTACCTCTGCTGTAGGATAGGGCACAGGTCGCCACCCCTCTGCCTCGATCTGTCTCTCTACCCCTCTTCTCTGCTTCAATCTCTCTATCTCCCTTCTCCTCTCCCTCCCTGTCGGCCTCCCTCCTCTTTTTCGCTCTTCTGCACTGACACGTTACTCAAATCTGCCCATTATGCGCTCCGTTGGCCGTGCATTGCTTTTTATATCTGGCTTAAAGCAGTCAATGACACTGAAAAAAAGACAGCACATGAAAAGGAAAAAAAGGGTCCACACTGAGATGAGTCTCATGGTTTGGTAGCCTTTACATGTTAGCAGCTAAGATAAAGCATCGGTGTCACTGTTTGTTTTTCTGAATGCTTCCACGCCATTGGTGTGCACAGGGTAGGACAGAAGGCTTGTTACAGTAATTGTACGTGCAGTCTTATCATTTGGCATGAACGACAGGAGCATTTGTTGAAAAAAAGAGCAGGCCAGAACGGTTTCACACGGACAACTGTTGGGTTGGATGGACTCTGTATTACGAGTGGTAGGGTTGGACGTTGTATTAAAAGTGTCCAACTGGCCCACTGTGGAGCATTGTAAAATGTTATCAACAGAAACACAATAATACTCACTGACCAAACACATCTTGGTTTATAGTTCCAACAAAAAAAACAACTCTGGTTTTGTCATAATAAATTCTCATCTCACAGACATCCGTATGAAACTTTACCATATCTACAGCCTTTTGTTCCCACTGTCTCTGTGCCCGATGAATGGAGCATACCACTAACGTTTAAAGGGGAGACAAAGTGAAAAATAACAAAAATCGCACAAAGGAAAACCCATGCCAATCCACCATAGCCGGTATATTTGTGTACCATCCCTATGGTGGTGCTGGGTTATTATTTAGAAATGTTTGAGATAGAACCCATACGACACTTAATACCAAAACAATATTTTTTATTTATCAATTTGGTTGTGGCAAAACAATCACTTGGACTCTTTTTATTTGTAATCGGTCTACAGGTATATTTCTTTATACTTTTGGGGATTTTTTTTTGTGTTCAAAACCTCTTTTTTATTCCAACAGAAGTCTACCCCACTGGAAGCTGTTCACTGAATAAAATCCACTTTTAAATCAAGAATACCAATCATAGAATAAAGTAAACAAGATTACGAATCTGACCAGGTAAAGCCACATTTTAGTCACAACTAAAAACCATCCCATTATGTCTGGATGCTCTATTTTAACGGCAATGGCAGTCGGACGGTATGGCTTTTAAATGTCATTCCGGGAAGCCAGTGGCCGAACTGCTGGAGGCATAAAAGCAATTCTGGATCCTGCACAGTGTTGCAACTTTTTGAAAATATAGGGCTTTGGCCATGGCTATAGTTGCCTGTGATGGGAGTGAGCTGTGAAGACTATAATCAGTGTCAGCTCACACAGCCAGACCTGACACCACACACTGAGACGCAATATCTCTCCCTCTCACACACTCATACAAACACACATATGCACGTCATGGACACACACACACACACACACCCTCTCTCTTTCTCAATCTGTCTCTTTCTCCCTGTTTCTCTCAGTCTCACACCCACGCCTTCTTTTCTCTATCTCTCTCACACACACACACACACACACACACACACACACACACACACACACACACATGCATACACACGGATGAATGCTGGGCACCATTACAGCGACTGACCAAGCACACATTCATTTTAGTGTGGGGGGCTGGACAAAGAGATTGTCACTCTACATTCGGTGTATTGAGTGTGTATTGCTCTCACCAACACGAGGATGGCAGGACTTGTGTCTATCTATGTGACAGTGAATGTGATTCCCAGTGGTGTGTGTGTGTGTGTGTGTGTGTGTGTGTGTGTGTGTGTGTGTGTGTGTGTGTGTGTGTGTGTGTGTGTGTGTGTGTGTGTGTGTGTGTGTGTGTGCTTATGTGAATTCCTTGCCTTTTATCTGGGTATAGCCTCAGAGCAATTCACAGCCTGTCACTCACTCTCCAGGACTGGCAGTAAGAGTGAGAGGGAGAGAAGGATAGGGTGGAGAAAGGAAGAGAACCAGAGAGCGGGCAGCAGGAGAAAGGAGAGAGATTAACTACAATTGGGAGATGGAGAAGGACAGTGAGAGGCTGAGAGGGAGGACAAGAGACGGAAAGGGAGTGATGGTGATATAGAGAGCGGTAGAGGCTGTTTGCTCCCTTGGGTGCATGGGTTAGGGCAGCCCGCGGGCGCAGTTGGCATGCAGCTGGGCGCACTGTCGCTCAGTCCCTCCGGCAGCCTGTGTGCTCACACTGCCTTCAGTCGGAGAGCAGAGGTCGAAGGGAAAGAGGAGTGTAGTGTGTGTGTGTGTGTGTGTGTGTGTGTGTGTGTGTGTGTGTGTGTGTGTGTGTGTGTGTGTGTGTGTGTGGGGCTGTGTGTGTGTGTGTGGGACTGTGTGTGTGTGTGAGGGACTGTGTGTGTGTGTGTGTGTGTGTGTGTGTGTGAGGGTGTGTGTGTGTGTGTGTGTGTGTGTGTGTGTGTGTGCTGCTGCCTCATCAAAAATGCCAACCCTGCTTCACCATAGCCCATATCTGTTTATGGGCTCATTGCTCAGTCCCGTTGTTGCTCAGGGGGACCATTTGCAGTCACACTTGCATAATGATAATAATAGGGTGACTTGGAGTGGTTGTGAGTGTGTGTGTGTGTGTGTGTGTGTGTGTGTGTGTGTGTGTGTGTGTGTGTGTGTGTGTGTGTTGCATGTGTTTATGTGCTCCTTCCATTTCCTCCCCCTCCATTCATTTGTCCACCCTTGTCTCCTTAGTTCTTCTCAACGCTCTCACTATTAGCGCCCCCCTCCTCTTTTCCTCCTCCTTCTTCCTATTACTCCCTTAACTCTCCGCCCTGTTCCTGCCTCCATCCACCGAGCACCCACACACATGACCTGGCCTGACCCTGTGGGCACGCCGCAAACTGCCGGGGCCGGGCCCACTTTAACCGTACGCTGGACCAAAGGTGATGATTGCATCACAGCCATCGCTCCACCAAAACCAACACCCCACCAACCCGTCATTAGTTCACATGCCACATTGGGTGCGCTCATTTTTCTTCCTCCCCTTTTCTAATTTTACAAGGCTGGGATCATTTTACACCCAGAGCATTTTTTTTTTTTCTTCAACCGCAGGGTGGTTTTGGCCTGCAAAGTATGTTACAGAGGGAGAGAGAAAAAACCGAGGCACAGTTAGAGATCGGGCTGTCCTTGAGTACTGCAGGTTTGTATACACAGTATATTGCTGTGTTGTATGGAAGAAATGTAATAATGTGAAATTGATTCACACATGAAATGAAACAAGAAAGGAAGTAAAGAGAAGTTCAAAATAAATTAATGTACAAAAATGTAACTGGTGGGTTTAAAGTTTCTTTCACTGCTGGATGTCTAGTCAATAAACCAGCAGCAGCTCACACTTTAGGTACACATGTGTTTTATAGTATTTATTTCTGTGCCTTATAGCCTGTTTTTTTATTACCATTTTTATACATAGGGTTGGACAATAACTTAAAGAGGGCCCTCTCATGCTTTTTGGGGTTTTCCCTTAGCTGTAATATAGGTATTTTTGCATCTAGATCGACTGCAAAGGACAACATTAGTTCGTCTCCCAAACACTCCTCAAACGCCTACATTTGACTCCTTGGTTTACTTCTGTAACATGATGAGATCACTATAGGCGCGTTCACACCAAGTACTTTTCCCACAAAGGTTCCTGAGAACTACGATTTAGTTGCGTTCACACCAAAAAGTCCCAGGAACTAAATTAGTTCTAGAGAACCTTTTTTACCCCCTTTTCAGTCCCTGCTAGAGAGCAGGGACTTTCGTGGGAGAAAAAGGTTCCTGTGTCTGATTGGCTGGGCGGAATGCAAACCACGCCCCGTCAAACTCCCAAAAACTTTTGTGAAGCCGCCATTTTATTATCCTCGCATTGCATTATTAGCATTAGCATTAGCCCAGCGCAGAAACGCAGAGAGACTAACTTATGACAACACAAAATAAAACATGGGAGCGGTGGAGATTGAGGGAGGGTGTCCCGGCCGTTCTGGCCCGGTATTACTCCGGAAAAAAGGCTGTCAGTAGAATACTCCAGCAGCTTTACTGAAGCCAGTCCCAACTCGGGGACTTGCGGCCGGCGAGTAATACACCGTGAAGTGCTTTGCGCCTGCCAGTAAACCAAGCGAAAGAAAAAATAAAAAAAAAAGAAAATAAAAAAAAAAAAAAAAAAAAAAAAAAAAAAAAACGGAAGGACGTCGCCGGCTTCAGGTGCCTATCGCCCCAGCAACTAGTTCCGGTCGGAACGTGACGTCCTGTACTTTAGTTCATGAGAACTAAAGAGTTCTCAGAACCTTGTGGGAAAAGTAGCTGGTTGACGGGCACTCCCCCCCCAATATGTAAATTATATTTATTCTTGTTAACTATAGCTGCATATTTCTTTGGAGTGTTTGCACTACAGCAGCATTTAAGAAACACAGTTCACAGTACCCAACATCTGACGTTGTGTTTTTTTGTCCTTTTTTTTAGTAACGCAAAACGTTTTATGGAATCAGGGAATTCCTCCACGGCAAGTGTGCGATTGTGGCCTGTGAGTAATCAATAAGCGTCCACAAAAATGATAACTTCTATAAATCGGCATCATTGCTGCTCTTCTTGAACTATTGCCTTATTTATTAACAGAAATTATTATTGACTCTGTAATTTTGGAGGCAAGCGGTAGACACTGAGGCGTTTCTGAATCACCTCTAAACTCTACTAAGACCCTTAACATTGTAGGCAGCGAAAGACACTTACTAGAGTACATCAGGTTGTCACTTTAAACATATTCAATTTGAACTTTGTAATACCCACCCGTCACGTGGGATATTTAAATCCGGATNAAAGCACGTACCCGGAACTAAATGGGCCAATCCATGGAGCCGTTACGTTACGTCTGCGGAGCCATTACGTTAAGCCCCTGCTGATTGGTCCAAATTGACCAATCCACACACACACACGCAGTACAGGCAGCCCTGCTGATTTCTGCTCCCTGCTGCAGGCTGATAAAAGACAGTTGGGATCGCGCGAAATTCTCTCTGCAGACCCATTCTCACAGCGTTTATCAACCTATAAACCTTTTTCTTACTCAATATCAAGCCACACTTATTGTTTTTATTTCGGCTGTGACTTTGTGTGTGTTCAGGTTGAGTTTGGCTGTGTTTGGCTGTGTATCGCTAAACAAGGAAATCACGGAGGGGCAGGGGGGAGGGGGAGCTGCAGTGAGCGTTTAGTGGAGAAAGTGAATACTGCTGAATACACATACTTTACAGAGATGCTGTATGCGAAACCAATGTGAGTTTGGAAAATTGCACAGTATTTTTCTATTTTAGTATACCTCAACAATGGAATTATGATCAGTGGAAATGGCCATGACATGTGAACTTTAAGAAGCCTAAAGGGAAAAGACATGGAAATAATGAAATAAAGGTCAATGGTATCACAGCAGTGGATAGTTGCATACATCTGACTTCAGTATTATTCCATATTATTGATGCCATGCAGAAATATTTTCCACAGCAATTTTATTTTGTTCTCACAATTAACTTCAGGAGCAGGGCCACGCCTCAA
>NW_011332986.1:187330-192694 GCF_000735185.1 Notothenia coriiceps
GCGTTTAGTGGAGAAAGTGAATACTGCTGAATACACATACTTTACAGAGATGCTGTATGCGAAACCAATGTGAGTTTGGAAAATTGCACAGTATTTTTCTATTTTAGTATACCTCAACAATGGAATTATGATCAGTGGAAATGGCCGTGACCTTTAAAACCACAGACTGTATATTAAGACCCAGGATTCCATGTTTTTTATGGCTAAAAAACCACAACAAATGGACGAATAATACTCTACATGTGCCTCATGTTCCCAGTATACCATCAGATAACATTATGATGTATCTGGTTTCTTTAGAGAGAGAAATCTGAGCCATAATTCAAGTTAAAGTCTTTATTTGCGCAATGGCTCATTGAAGATTTGTGCAATTCACTTGAGCTGCAGCAAAAAAATGTAAGTAAAAATATTTGTAACGCAACCCAAAAATTTAACTATTTTACATGAATTGTGCAATCTACAGCCGACACCGACATATACTGTACATGTAACGGTTTATATTTCCGTATTTGTTAAATATAAACCTACAAAATGTATTAATTATACGCAAAACATTATACATTACATTTAAAAATAGTTTAAGTCGTATGTTAGTGGCTGGTGGCGAGTGTGTGCTGACACTAGTCTGAGTCTCTCTCTCTCTCTCTCTCTCTCTCTCTCTCTCTCTCTCTCTCTCTCTCTCAGGACAGTTTGAATTACATATATTATCATGTATCTATGTGTGATTGCTAATATATGTTGAGTTGTGAGTGTGAGTCTTACATGAATTATCTTATTATTATATATATATAACTTTCATGACAATAACTGTACACAAATAAAGAGACGGGGGGAGGGGGTTCCGGGTTAAAAATACTTTTCTAATATTACATTCACATGCTTATTTTAGAAGTCTCCTACCCAGTGCACCCATATCCTTTAATCCTTACTTATTTTTGTAAAATCCGATTCACCCTATTTTCTACACAAATAAAGAAAAAAGAAAAGAACAAAGATGGATGAAAGATCAATTCAAATCAAAGCATAGGACAAACTGGTTCATCATTGGTACAAATCACAAGCTATATGGAGTTTGAAGGGGGAAAGCCATTCTACAAAATGTGTCATATACATATACATTGCAAGTCATTGAAATGGTAAACCTTAGCTATATGCGGTATACTGTCTGCAGGGTTGTCCACTTGCCAGATCTTTGATGTAATCTCACGTTACTGTGTCTTTTCTCCGTCAGGCGGTGTGGAGAAAGCTGGATGAAGCCGTTGGATCCAGCAAACTGTTTTAAAAGACCCTTAAAGACACCAAGGGAGCCACCAGAGGTCCCAACATCTCTACACTGCTGCCCTGGACTGGAGGCTCTTCAGCACAGTGTGTGTTCTGTTGGCTGTCAAACCAGGGTCTCCTCAGCCTGAAGACAGAATGGATATCCTGTCCTGCAAGACATTCATAACAGCCACTCTTCTACTCTGGGTCACAGACTTGTGCTGTATCTCATCTTGGAAACCTTCATTATTACTGCCATGTCGTACACTGTGAACACTGCGCAGTGTGTACATTTAGACCATGTTGTGTTGTCTCAAATCACACACTGCTGCTGTGCCATCGCCAGAAGTGATGAATGCTGCTGTTAGCTAGCTAGCAATGTTATCGTTTGCGGTAGCTAATCATTACGTACTGCTCAATTGACCAAATAGAAAATGGATAGCTTCTTTTCAACACCAGTGAAGTGATACGTTAATCAATTGAGAAAAAAGGCCAAATGTATAACCTTTATTTTTATAGTGCTACGTTCACAGGAGCAAACACATCACGGCTGGAGTTGCACAGCAACCCACATAAAGTGTTTTCATCGTTACTCCTACATTTTGCCATGCTTTTGATTTTTTTTATTTATTGGGAAAATATCCAAAATGCATTGCTTTTTTGGTCATTGAGTTACACCTTGAAGGGGCATTTTAGAGAAAGAAGAGGGCTGTGTAAAATATATATATATTTCAGTATATAGATATCTATTTAGGTAACCTTGGACTAGCATGACTTGTATTTCTAAATAAGCTGTATATAGCTGACAGTATTTCAGCAGTCTATCATAGTGATATTATGAACACATTAAAAAGGCCATTTGTTGGTGATCGTAACATGAGGAGGAATTTCTGTCAGAAAAAGTATACAAAAGAAGTCAAAGTACCTGTGATTGAACAGGATTCTTATATCTGATGATCTGAACAACCAATTCATATAATGTTGGGCAAGTTTAACCTACAGTATAAAAAGGCATTATGTTTAACATCCTATAGTCTGTTTCCAGACCTCTGATCACTACAGAATCTCCAATTGGTTCAGTGATCAATAGGGAATACATCCCAGCAAAATGGCAATTAATTTAAATCTAAAATGTTAGGTCAGATACATTTGGATTCAAAAATATGTAACAAGCCTAAAAAGTAAATACTTACATTGATCATTGGGCCACTATAATAAAAGGACATGTACTTAAAAAACTGAGAAATATCTGTTTATACAAATATTTGTATCTTTTAGTTACATTTTTTATTTGGGAATGCTGTCAGTGAGGAGGAAGGAAAAAGTTACCAGGGGAGTTTCAGTGATGGCTGCCAGTCTCCATGTATCCACTAGGTGACATCATAACCCCATAAAATGGAATCTGGAAGGACACTATAGTGAGATGAGTGTGTTACATATGTGTGTTGATGTCTGTGTAGTTAGTATCCTAAATGTACCCTAACATGTGCCTTGTGGCTCAATAGTGCACAAATAAAATCGACTTTGTACATATTGTAAATAAAATCCCAAATTGGGATCAATAAAGTATATCTAATCTGATGAACACTCAACACCCATGTGTGAGTATATTGCAGTTGAGACACACCAAAGGTTTATACTTGCAAAGGTATTAAGTAAAGCTTTTACAAAGGTTTTTTGAAAAAAGGTTTTGTTTAATTTGTCTTCCTTTGTGAGATTAACTGTAAAAAGATTAATTAGAATAGTGAAATTACAAAGAGAGCAGGGACTTTCGTGGGAGAAAAAGGTTCCTGTGTCTGATTGGCTGGGCGGAATGCAAACCACGCCCCGTCAAACTCCCAAAGACTTTTGTGAAGCCGCCATTTTATTATCCTCGCATTGCATTATTAGCATTAGCATTAGCCCAGCGCAGAAACGCAGAGAGACTAACTTATGACAACACAAAATAAAACATGGGAGCGGAGGAGATGAGGAGGTGTCGGCGTTCTGGCCCTTTACTCGGAAGGCTTCAGTACTAGCTGCTGGGAGTCCCAGCAGCTTCTACTGAAGCCAGTCCCTAACTCCGGGGACTTCCGGCCTTGGATTTTGGGCGGCAGTATACGCCGTGAAGTTGTTTGCGGCCTGCCAGTAAACCCAAAGCAGAAGAAGAAGAAGTGACGTCAGCGGCTTCATTTGCCTAATCCACCCCCAGGAACTAATTTCCGGTGTGAACGCGATCTGTACTTAGTTCATGAGAACTAAAGAGTTCTCAGGAACCTTTGTGGGAAAAGTACTTGGTGTGAACGCGCCTAGTGTTAGTCTCGTGCTTCAGACAGAGGTGCTGCAGCACAGGCATTATGAGAAAAATAGAAAAAATACCTTTTTGCCACATGTAACGGTAGAGGCACACAATTCAAGTATGAACCTGAATATGTGCGCAATAGGGCCCCCATGTAAACAAGTTAGATGTTACGTTGGAGAAGTTTATAATTCCCAATCTTTTTCAACAGTTTTAGAAATGTAGCTACTGTCAGTCAAAATAACTCAGTCATGTTTCACTGTGAGGGTGAAACGCTGAATGCTTGCTGTACAGGTGTCATTTATCATGAAGGGTCTGGATGCCACTTTTCTGTCTCAAGGCTGTGTGTCCTGCCAGCAAAACAAACAGCAGTGATGCTCATTCTGCTAGTTTGAAATCCTGCACTTGAATTTGACGAAGGATAACCATTTTTAAAGAAGTGTGTTTGATCCCATTATGCAGTGCCCATATCGTTTGAGCACCTGTGCCCACATATGTGTCTCAAAGGCAGAACAAATATGTCTGCCATTCCACATTCCTGCCATCTGACTAACCACATTCTTGCCATAGCCTGGCAATTAAAAGCCCTTACCTCTAAAATCCACACCACATAACCTAGCCCAGCAGTGAACTAAGAGCACTAAAGCCCATTAAAATTGGAAGTGCATGCCAGCTTCTTAATCGAAACACATGTAAGCCATTAAGAGTACACTTTGAATTCTTCTCTGTGAGCTAAAGGGGGAAACAAGACACAGAGGGAGAGAAAGAGAGCCAGAGACAGACGTCAACTCGGAGAGAAAATTTGGGATTCTCATCTCCCTTAAAACGACTTCAAAGACAGCAACGGAAGGAGAGAAATGTAGATAACAAAAAAAACACATGGAGACAAACAAAAGGAAAGTAAATAGGAACTGGGGGCTTTGATTAGCGGGCTGGATGATAGCGCTAATATGGGGGGTTTGAGCTCTAAATCCAGACTCTCGCTGTGCCTTGCATCTTCACATCCCCCCCCTTCCACATTTTCAGATGGTTTGGCCGCGGGCTCTTTGAATCGGGTCCCTATGGCGACAGCCCGGCTGGCGTCCAGAGCAACACTCTTTCCTGATGCTGTTTGGAAGTTGCAGGGATCACAGAAGGCCACTTCTGAGCACAGACTCTCATCTGTCTGTCTGTCTGTCTCTCTGCCTGCCTGCCTGCCTGTCTGTCTGTCTGTCTGTCTGTCTCTCTCTCTCTCTCTCTCTGTCTGTGTGTCTGTCTGTCTGTCTGTCTGCCTGCCTGCTTGCCTGTCTGTCTCTCTGTCTGTCTGCCTGTCTGTGTGCCTGTCTGTCTGTCTGTCTCTCTCTCTCTGTCTGTCTGTCTGTCTGTGTGTCTGTGTGTCTGTCTGTCTGTCTGTCTGTCTGTCTGTCTGTCTGTCTGTCTGTCTCTGTCTGTCTGTCTCTCTGTCTGTCTGCCTGTCTGTGTGCCTGTCTGTCTGTGTGTCTGTGTGTCTGTTCTGTCTGTCTGTCTGTCTGTCTTCTCTCTCTCTGTCTGTCTGTGTGTCTGTCTGTCTGTCTCTCTCTCTCTGTCTGTCTTTCTGTCTGTCTGTGTGTCTGTGTGTCTGTCTGTCTGTCTGCCTGCCTGTCTGTCTGCCTCTCTGTCTGTCTGCCTGTCTGTGTGCCTGTCTGTCTGTGTGTCTGTGTGTCTTTCTGTCTGTCTGTCTCTCTCTCTCTCTCTCTCTGTCTGTGTGTCTGTCTGTCTGCCTGCCTGTCTGTCTGTCTGTCTGTCTGTCTGTCTGTCTCTCTCTCTCTGTCTGTCTGTCTGTCTGTCTGTCTGCCGCCTGTGTCTGT
>NW_011332986.1:192971-201768 GCF_000735185.1 Notothenia coriiceps
CCTCGCAAGCAGGCGGGGGAGAGAGATCGAAAATACTAAATATAATCATAGACGCATTTTGCTTTCTTTTTGCGTATCAGAAACGGAGTTGGCAAAACTAAAACTGCAATATAATGTTTGTGTAGCAATAATACATATGACATATATTTTTTACATGTCTCCAGTACCGATAAAAAGACCGCTAACGTCGGAGCTTAACGGTACCACGGTCTTTAATAATTCAGCCCCGGGGCCCGTTTAAGACCGGGGCTCGGTACCCATCCCTAATCAGCTGTGTGGGTGTCTTTTTAGTTACTTTTTAACCTGTTTTTTCCTCATTTGTCAGACGATGGAAGCGTCACGAAGGCAGTTTTAGCTCTTGAAGAGGAAGAGGATATACCGGAGAGAGAAGACTGTCCTCAGGAAAATATTGAAACCATCGGCCCGAACGCTGAGGAGAGTGACGATACCGAAGCTACAGTTCCAGTGGTTAAGGGAAATCCTGGAGGTAACCTTGTTACTTATTCCTTTTTAGTGTCATTGGGGGTTTACTAACTGAGCAAATAACAAAAGTAAAACACGAGACCTTACTTTCTCAGCGATTGTCTTTTTTCACATTGCATGTATTTTTTTACACACAATTTTGAGTAACTTATTAAGAACTCATTGACACAACACACGTGCCTTCTCTTCACAGGAGTTGGAATCCACCTGATGTTTGCTTTAGCGGTGTTATGTGTGGCTGTGTGTCTGTCTGTCTGTCTGTCTGTGTGTCTTTCTGTCTGTCTGTCTGTCTCTCTCTCTGTCTGTCTGTGTGTCTGTCTGTCTGTCTCTCTGCCTGCCTGCCTGCCTGCCTGTCTGTCTGTCTGTCTCTCTGTCTGTCTGTCTGTCTGTCTGTCTGCCTGCCTGCACAGGAGCAAGATCCACCTGCTGAGGCACCTGATGACGGCCCAGCCCACAGAAGCCGGTGAGCCTGATCCTCACCGCGGGACACGGGGCTGAGCGGACTCTAACCTGCTTGGCTAAGAGCCTGGCCGCCGCCTTCTCCACCTCCCTCAACGCCTCCGTCCTCCACATCGACGGAGCCAGCAGAGCCAGCCAAGACAGCGACCAGGTGAAGCTGGACATCGACAACAAGCTGCAAGGAGCCTTCGAAGGAGACAAACCCGTAGCAGTCATTAACCGCTTCGAGGAGCTGCCCCCGGGCTCCACGCTTATTTTTTATCGTTACTGCGACCATGAGAACGCCGCCTACAAGAAGACTTGTCTGATCTTCACAGTGCTGCTGGGGGAGGGAGAGGAGATCCCTGCCGAGGCTCGTTTGTCTGATGTGGAGGAGATGGTGGACGACCATCTCCAGAAGAAGTTCCTCTCTGACGGCCATCTTGTTGCTTTCGACAGGATGGACCTCGACAAGTACAGTGGACTGTGGAGTCGTATTTCTCATCTCATCCTGCCTGTGGCGGCAGAGAGAAGGATTGAACTTGGAGGGTGCCAATGGAATACATAGACACTGTTGAACTTTTAGTCTAAGCACTCAAATATCAACACATGTCTCACTGCGTGACATTCTGAGGCTAGTAGCAGTGTTTTAAAGACCGAAATGTTTCTTGCATAATTTATATTAAATATCAACACAGATGAAAGTATCAAGAAGAAATAAGACATTTACAATATTATGAAGATAATGTTATTGGTTATTTGTCAAATAAATTGGGGTCAAAATGGTTTGACAATAAGGCTGTGGTGCCTTTAATCTTATAAAATGTAGTTGGATTGAATGCTTGTAGAATAAGAAGTGATTCACCTCGGGTATTTGTTGATTAAACAGCGCTTTTCTTTCTGATTCACAACAGGTTTTTTTTTAATTTTCACTACAAATGTATTTTTCTGCGATCCTCAAACCTACATGGCACCACATGCCTTAACTGAATCTATTTTTTAATATACCTTTACATGTGTCACACTACAGGAAGATTTGTCTTGGAAATAATTGCAAACATTGAATGTGCCTTAAAGTGCAAATAAACAGGTAATTTCAAATACTTGATTTGTTGTCACTGTAATGAACCGTGTTGCAGCTAGAGGGCGGCAGAACCACAGCTCAGACTTTGCTGCTGGGAATCTCATCACTATGTACCAGATTACTTTGTATTTGACCTCGAAATATGCTTGAAGACCTTACATATTAAGTTGAATCATTAAAACAAATCAAGATGAGTTTCAAATGTTTAGTGTTTTGTTTGTTATTGATATTCACATTTGGGTTTTATATCAGAGAGGTGGCTTGATGCAGTTGAACTCCTCCTCGCGGGGATCAGGTCCGCCTCCTGCCGCCGCTCCGCTGCAGATGCCGGCTGCTCTCTCTCCACACTGACCTGCGATCACCGACGATGGACAGGATGGCCTCGCGCTATAAAGCTTAATCCCTCAGTCTGATGGCTTTTCTGGATACACCTGTCTGATTTTGAAGCCAGAAGTAGGCTATGCAGTCGTGTTGGCAGCTAAAGTGATTTGCAACAGGCTGTGCCTGCTTGCATACTTGCAACATTTCTTTCTTTTTGTCGGTGCTCTGTGAGCCTCACAATGTATAAGTTATGCATTATCATCGTCATGTGCTGTGCGTTGTTTCCATGGTGCTCTGCAGCGCCAAAGATCTTGGGTGCAGATCCCAGGTCAGAATTCGAGGCAGAGCAAAATGAGGGTCTGCAGGAGGAGATAGCTGGCCAGGAGAGCATCCTGTCTAAGGTAGGAGGAAATATCAATGTTCTTTGTTCTATGAACATTTTATAATTTCTTGCGTAAAAGTTTTTGATTGACCTTGCTGGAAAATACATTCCTGCTCTTCTCTTTGTAGCTGCTGGGTGATTATGACAAAGTGAAAGCCCTCTCGGAAGGCGCTGACTGTCGGTGTAAATGTGTTGTCAGACCCCTGAGCAGGAGCGCCTGCCGGCGGATAGAAGAAGGGAGCGCCACCGCGCAGGACTTCTACACCGTGGAAACTATCACATCTGGACCAGAGTGCAAGTGCGCCTGCATCGCTCCTCCGTCAGCAGTCAACCCGTGTGAGGGGGAATACAGGCTGAAAAGACTTAGAGAGGCTGGGAAAGAGAATGTCAAGGTGAAGTGTCGTCTGCTCAATTCCCCACCGATACAAATATGTTCCCACGCTGCAGCGCCCAGGCTGAAAGCTGCTGTTTAGCCCACCTGTTGGTTTCTATAGAGTTATGGATCACTGGAGTTATGAATATCATGTTAGATCAAATTCAGGAAGGGATAGTCCCACACCAGAAAGTTTGGATTGGCTTGGCATAAACCTATTTTACGCATGTCATGTCTGAATTAGTAAAGCCTTTTGACAGAATCCACTTCATCGTTTTAGCTTTCCACCATCCTGGAGCTGCTGGAGGGCTCCTTCTATGGGATGGATCTACTGAAGTTGCACTCGATTACCAATAAGCTAGTGGATCGCATGGACAACATGGAAAAGGTAGAGTAACGGTGTGCATTTTTGTTGAAAATAGCAATGCAAATATGTTGGTATAACATTCACACAAACTGGGGGGATAGCAGGTGCGTTTAGGTGACTCCTGGACTCAGTATGTCCAGTAAAACCCTTGTCAGAATTTAATATAAATGTTATTGGACATTGCATTAAAACAATAGATATATTATTCTTTGGACAACTTGATTTGAAGACTAGATTAGAATTAAAAATACCATGCTTTTAGGTGTTTTCTCACAACTTCAAACAGCAGCTGGCCAGAGCTTGTCAAACTTTGTCCAAAACATTTCTATATTTGCATGGAAAATGTTTTGTATGTGTCACTCTTAGTCTGCCTGACATAGGGAAAACAACACTGCACAAACTGTCAGGCCAATCGCTGCATTTGGTTCTGAAATTGCTCTTTTCACAGACTTGTCTTGGCATGGGAAACACATCTGTATAGGTGATACAACTAATGGATAAATCAAGCGCATCTATGATTAATCTCGCTAGTTTCAGCCTTGTTTGACATTTGAAAAAGTGTTTTTTAAGATATTTTAGCCAGGCAACATATACATGAAATCATTGCAGCCTATTTTCTCATTCAAAAACATGTACATTATAACTGTTAATAACTCAATGTGTCCATGACTACATGAAGGCCGTGTCTCTGAACCATGTGGATGAGGTGAAGCCCCAGGAAAGTCCTTCAATCCAGACAAAAGCGACTGAAAGCCTTCCAACTGTTCCCTTGCCACAACATCAGGACACGAGGAGACTCAGTGAGGTGAGCAAGGCCACTGCATATCCAGGTTAGGTTTGATTATTTAGTCAGGTAAGCTCAATGAGACACAGAGTCATTCTTAAGAGAGACCAAGACACTAAAAAAAGTTAAAGACAGAATATTGATACAAAGACAATAAAGTATAACAACAATCCTGCAAATGAAGGTCAGGTCCAATGGAGATCAACGAGAATACGAAACCCCAGACCAACCAAACTTATTTGGAAGAAAGTAAATTGTAGGAGCGTTAGCCAAAACGTCAGTTTTAAACATAGTTTTTGGACCTACTTTTCCAGTTTGATCTACTGTTCTTGCCACAGTTGAGCACATGGCATGATAAAGTATAACCTATGAGTATAACCTACAACATGGATTTGCAAATTGTCTTCCAAATAAATTGGTCCAGATAATGTGGCAAATATTTTGGTTTGTTTATAGTCCCTGTAATAGTCAGAGTACCTGTTTCTTGCCCTGTTATTTCATAGACCCAGGGCCCCTTTAATCAAATAAATACATTTGCTTTTGGAATAAAGTCATTTGACGTTGTTGAGGGTCCTTCAGTATTCCAAAGTTGACATTTTGGTTCATGTTTTGCAAATGCAATATTGATATAGTTTCTTGGTAATAGTAAAATGCTTTAATTTGCCAAGCAAGTGCATTGTCAACAGTATATTATAAGTGTATTTAATTGTGAAACTATCTTAATCATGTTTTAAGTATTTCCCCCTGTATTCTAGGTCAAACCATTAAAGTGCATCTAACTCTCATAAAACTCTTTAGTAAAATGTTTGTTGATATTGAAAAACATGTATAGGGCATCTAATCAAACCGATTGGTCTCACGCTAATGCTTTAGTTTGAATTGTTCTCGCCTCATATTAAGTCAGTATCCATCTGTCCACTAACAGGAAAAGCATGAGGAGCAGTTTATTGGGGAAAATCCGTCCTTTCTACAGACAGATGGTTCTACTCAGATCATTGAGGTCAAACCTCTGGTAACCTCGAAAACCCCGGCTAAGAAGGAGGCTGCTCAGGTGCTGAAGACCGGCCCCAACGGCATGATCATCAGAGGAATGACTTTTTATAAATCTGAGCCAGATCCGATGGTGGCGGATGACGGGGATCCCGGAGAGAACTGTAAGTACAGACACCCTTAGTCGGCTTAAATGCTATGGATTAAAAGCAGAAAAAAACTCAAAATTATATTTTTAAATCTGCATATTAAAATGGAAAGATGTAAATGTGATCATCCCAGTTACAGCTTTCCTTAAAAGGTAAAGTATAGAATTCCCCTTATACGTCCACACACTGCTAACCATGTAACAGGATCATAGTGTGGATGGATTATCACATTACATTAATTAATTTCAGAGAATGTCAGAACATATAAGCTTAGCGCTTCTCTAAACCGTCTGCCATCTGTCAGCTGCTGGATGCAGATGCCCTGCAACTATTTACGAATGGGTTCAACACTGTGGCTCTAACTGTTTGTTTGAACAGATTTGTGATTCCAATCCAGACACAGATTACTTTACAAAAATCATTTCTCATTGTGCTCAGATTATTTCACCACATCTGTTCCTTTCCCCTTTTTTAGTGTTTGAATATCATGGATTCAGTGGTGATGGAGCCGTTAACCTCTTCATTGAGGAGAATCTTCTTCAACACAGACCCCCGCGCCCAAAGACGAGAGCAGGACCACGATCATCTCGACCAAAGACAACAGGTCCTTCACAAGGTTCCATAGAAACAAAACCATCTAATAAACCGAAAGGAACTGAGCCCACCTCAAAAATGTACGAGTTCCCCAGCGCCATTGGAACCACAACAAGAACCATCACGTTTGGACCGACTACTACCACACAAAAAACCAAGACGGCAGACACTGCACCTCAAACAACTCAAAGAGTCACTCAGCAAACAGTCCCTTTGATGACTGAACCTGGCAACAGTTCTTTAAGCACCACTGCCAAGGTAACAACCAAAACTACAATGAACCCAACACAACCGTCTCAAATTACAACCACAAGAGATACACTAACCAAAATGGTGGGAACTTCTACCCTGGAAGTGAAAGACCAAATCCTGACTTTACCTGGTAGCACTGCAGCTCATTCAAGCACCCCAAACCCCACCACAGAGGCTTCAACTACCAGTCCCACTTCCACTATGACCATTACAACTCGTGCTGCCCCAACTTTAGCAGCAACACACCCCACAATAGCTTTAACACCGGCTACCACCACACAGGCTGCTACCACAACACCAGAAGAAGAAACTCAATCCATCTACTTTCCAGCCATGACTACCACACAGAGACTGATGACTTTGCCTCCCCCCACTACTCTGCCTTTCACCACACCTGGGACTACCTCTGCTTCAACAACCACTACCACCACAACCACCACTACAAGACATGCTGGTCGAGGCAGACAGAAATACAAGATTAGCTGGGAAGAGGAAGAGAGGGAGCATGGAATCCCAGAATCAGAAGAGCCAATGCAAAGGCAGGAGGAATCTCGCCCAAAACAACCTGGTAAGTTGACTATTTATGTTGAATAATGTAAGCAATACCTTATTCATCCACACTTTTAAAGGAAACATCTACACAAATGTATGAGAGCAGCTCTGTGATACTGTACTACTGTGTTTTGAGCTAAGTGCTAACATGTTCACAATGCTAACAAGCTAATTTTAAGCGGGTACACTTTTTATCACTGTCTTGGTGTAGTGGGTTAGCATGCATGCTAGCACACTAATCAGCTCTTAAAACTGAATTCTGGGGATGCTGATGGGAATGCCACTATTTTTGTAGGAATTTGGTCATAAACCCAATGTTACGTCCCGACTAAGGTCTAGGGGACCTGGAGACAATAACACACAACAACAAATAATTATGAGGGAGTCAGCGTAAAGTTTGACAAAAGGTTTATTCCTTGAACAACCTAACTGAACAGAAGTTTAACAGAAATACTCTTTGTGTGAGGAGGAGGAGGAGGAGGCGGCGGCAAAGGAGATTGTGCCAAACAAAAGAAATAAGCATAACAAAACCAGGCCTATCTCTACATCTATCCTTTGAAACCAAAACTCAAACAAAAACCCTCACTAACTAAACTACTCAGAACTGGACAAAACAGAATATTTACCTACGTGATGAGAAATGTACAGGGTACCCCAGACTTAGGCCCCGGCCCCACGAGGACGAAAACGGTCGTTTGCGTTACTGTTTAGTGTCATATAGACCGTTCTGTCACACTAGGACGAACGAATATGACAGTAAAAAACTGCGGAAACGATAACGGGTCCCAAGGTGGATAGAACGGCATACGCAACGCTCTGGGGTGGGTCCAACGGCTCCGTGTGTAGGACCTATAGGCTATACGATCATTTTCTGATAATGATGAGGCAATAGCCCCGCCTCTCCCCACCCTTGCTGCTCACCCCCGCGTCAAAGTAAACTGCAGACTGAATTCAGATTATTTATCTTTCTCTCGATATGGACATAAACGCGAGTGAAGTCTAATCTGACAGGACGGAGACACGCAGCTCTGCTCACCTGCAGCTCCTCCCTCTGTGATGCAGCGGTGAACGGAGCAAAACACACAAGTCAGATCATCACCCTTAGCTATTTTAATTACCTCTCGAACTACCTAAACTAGTTATAAATATGTTTATTTTTACTGTCGGCCGGGTCAATCATTACTGGATCAGCTGCTGCATGAGACAGACACTGACACTGTCCGAAGAGAGGGAGGAAAAAGAGAGGCTCCGTGGATTTTATTATATATAGTCGTTATTCATTGTTTTAAAAGCTAAATAAATAACAAAGAAGACCTTTGACTTTATAATTTTTTCCGGAAGATTTAAACTTTAATACACGTTGACTGGTGAAAAACTCTGCCCGGTTCCCTCGGTCCCCACCTCGGAGAATAAACAGAAGGGCAACCATGGCCGTTTCTCAATCGCGAGGAAACTGGCTTCCAAGCCAATATTTCAAGGATACTACGTCATCGAGTGCCGCCGAAGGACTGTTCTAATTTCCAGCATATTTGGAATTCCAACGAGGCCGCGTCCTTGGTTTGGGGGTAATTTCGAGGCTGCACATGGGTAGACTTCGCGTCCTTCAAATCCCCACAATGCTTTGCGCACGGACCAATTTCCCCAAATCTGTGGCGGAAAATGTAAGGCGGGGCCTCTCATATGACGCACACCTGCACACTTGCTAGCCTGTTCCACTCTTCGTTTTCCGAATGCCAGGAAGGATTCTTGCCTATCTTCTGAAGGAAGTGACTCGGAAGACATGTGCTACCAAGCAAGCATCCTCGCGATTGAGAAACGGCCCATGACAACCATGCTTCTTCGCTGCTTTTGTGGAGGAATTTACAGCGCCACGTACAGGCTCCTGAATATGTACTGCAGCTTCTCCAGCGGTTGGAGCTAAACGGAGCTGTCTCGTGTGGACAGACACTATCCGGTGAATATTGCGTGTGGACGGAAGCTTTTTTGCGTTTGCGTTAGCATATGCGTTTTACCGTTATCGTCCTCTTG
>NW_011332986.1:201790-225613 GCF_000735185.1 Notothenia coriiceps
ATTGTCAACCCCTCCTCTCACATCCGTAACCTTGGCATCATCCTCGACCCCACCCTCATTTTCCTCCCTCACGTCAACCAGGTCACAAAAAACGCATTCTTCCATTTAAAGAACATCGCCCGCATTAGACCCTCCCTCTCATCGACCGCTGCTGAAACTCTGATCCATGCCTTTATAAAATCCCGACTGGATTACTGCAACAGCATACTTTTTGGATCACCTGCATTCACACTAAAAAAACTTACATATAGTCCAAAACTCAGCTGCCCGCTTGCTCACCTCCACCCGACGCTCCGACCACATCACCCCTATCCTCCATGACCTCCACTGGCTCCCCATCAAACACCACATTGACTTTAAAATATTACTTTTCACTTTCAAAGCCCTCAACAACCTTGCCCCCCCCCCTACCTCTGTGACCTCATCCAACGACACACCCCCACCCGTCGCCTCAAGTCTGCTGAAGCTAACTGTTACGTCCCCACTAAGGTCTAGGGGACCTGGAGACAATAACATACAACCAATAAAAAAAAATGAGGGAGTCAGCGTAACAGTTGACAAAAGGTTTATTTTGTGTAAACCCAGAACCGAACAGACATATAATTGAAACACTCTGTTGGTGAGGAGGAGGAGGAGGAGTCAAAGGATTGTGCCAAACAAAAGAAACAAGCATAACAAAACCAGGCCTATCTCTATATCTACCCTTTGAAACCAAAACTCAAACAAAAAAACCCTCACTAACTAAACTACAAATAATTTGACAAAACAATATACAGGGGTGTTAACAATCCGCTAACATAGTGTGTCTAAACATTAGTTAGCTACGTGGTGAGAAATGTACAGGGTACCCCAGACTTACCTAACTCCTCCACCTCTCAACACACACACTTTCAAAAGGTCAGACAATATAAAGAGAATGAGTTGCTAAACACTGCAGGCTCCTTCATCAGCAACAGGCCCAGAGTGAGAGAGAGAGAAGACTTCCTGGGTTCCTCCTTTATGGTCTGCCCTGGCTGCTGATAGGCCAGCTGAGGGTGAGAGGATCCAATCAGCCATCAGACTCAGGTGCACAGGCAGATACCGATCAGCTGCTGATTAGCTGTGAAGAAGACAGGGAGAAGAGAGAATATACAGGAGGGGAGGAGAACTACACAAGTACAGCCTGCCTGGCACGTAACACCCAAGTTTTGGATTATTGAAGAATTTGATCTGGCGAGGGCGCAACATACAGAAAATAGCAGGCTTCGTATTCATGTTATGGGAATTTCCCCAATTATTATTACGACATTTATTTTTAAAAACTGAAATGGCAACCTCATATTAGTGCCAGAACAAGTCATGGGAAACTAGCAGTTAGCATGTTTCCCCTCTTGGGAAACAAATGTCTGAAAACAATTCCTTGGCTATCCTCCAACTACTTTTTCAGTCAATTGGTGGACTGACAGACCAAATAACCAAATAACATTCCTAACTCTAAAGCCACAATGCCAGTGGCTTAAAAAAACATCTGTGAATGTTTTGTACAACATCTTAATGCCAAATATATTGCCAAGCATTAAGAACCCCTTTAATTTTCTTGTTAACATTTGCTCTGATTCGATGGAAATACCAAATGGAAAGATCCTTAAAGTTTTCCATATTTTTTTTGAAAGATGAATTTATATTGTTCTGTGAATATCTAGACTTTGTGTTTTAGTGGCAACCTCACCCTCCCTGTCATCCAAGCTGGTTAAAATAAAAGCCTCTAATTATTTTCAGACTCTGTGACGTACGTCTGAATGATGTTTATCTGCTTCTAAATCCTCACTTGTTGTGTCTCTTTGCAGGAGGGTGTAAGGACACTTTGGCGACCATCTCCGAACCAGTAACTCACAACACCTTTGGCAGGAATGAAGGAGCTTGGATGAAGGATCCAAAATCGGATAATGACAAAATATATGTCACTAACTTCTACTACGGGAATAACCTGCTGGAGTTCCGCAACCTGGAGGTTTTCAAAAAAGGTAAGAGCCTGGTCTTGTGTTGACCTGTAAGTCATCTTTATCTTTGTTTTCCTTTTGCTTTAAAGATCACGTATTATGCAAAATCCACTTTTTGTGTTGATTCTGACATTTCAGGAAAAAAGATTCGCTCACTTTTTGTCCTGATCCATTTATATAAAAACCTGTCTGAAAATGAGCTGATCAGATTTTGGCCACTTTATGATGTCATAAAATGTTTTTGGCTTGTGTAACCATTAGCCAATCAGCAACCAAGGTACCCCCCCCGCCACACCTTATCACCTGAATCCCCTCCAAGATCACCATTGTCTTCTTTTTAACCAAATCTCTCTCAAAAGGGCGTGGGGAGGGGCTCCTTATTTTCATCTGAAGTAACAGACAGAGAATCAGCACTTTGGAAACAGGGCTGAAACAGAGGGGATTATGGGATGCTACAATGATCTGTTTGGTGTTTGGAGCCAAACACTTCAGAGACATGTTTTGTATATATCTGAGACCTGGAATATACTGATGAAAAACAGTATAAATAGAGGACCTTTAATAAATCTGATGTTTATCCGTTCTTCTTGGTCCCTTCTAGGACGTTTTACCACATCATACAAGCTTCCTTACAACTGGATCGGCACTGGCCATGTGGTCTACAACGGGGCTTTCTTCTACAACCGCGCCTTCTCCCGAGACATCATCAAGTTTGACCTGCGTCTGCGATACGTGGCCACCTGGACGATGCTGCACGATGCTCTGGTGGGAGATACGTCGTCGCTGGGGGAGTGGCGCGGTCACTCAGAAGTCGACTTCGCCATAGATGAAAGCGGCCTGTGGATCATCTACCCGGCTCTGGACGATGAGGGCTTCTTACATGAAGTGGTCGTTCTGAGTCGGCTGAACCCCTCGGACCTCAGCATGCAGAGGGAGACCACCTGGAGGACCGGGCTCAGGAGAAACCACTACGGAAACTGCTTCATCGTGTGCGGCGTCCTGTACGCTGTTGACAGCTACAACATAAGGGACGCCAGACTGGAATACGCCTTCGACACGCACACAAACACTCAGATGACTCCCAGAATGCCCTTCACCAACAACTACACCTACACCACGCAGATTGACTACAATCCAAAAGAGGGGGTTTTGTATGCGTGGGACAATGGACACCAGGTCACATATAACATAAAGTTTGCCTTTGTAGACCCTTAATACGGGGTCGATGGTAGTTATTTTAAAAAGTTAACTCTATGGTTTGAATGGATTGTGGATCAGTCCAGATGGCCTTCATGATGGAGACAACGGGGGGTCAAATGTACAAATATACTTAAGTGTATTTTGAGGCAATTGTTTTGTTCCCATCAAGATTGTTTAACCCTAAGTCTGATTCCTCAGTCAATGCATCAAGATGTAATGTATATACTGCAATTCTGTAAAAAAGCCCAATGAGCTAAACTATGTAGAAAGGGTTCAGAACTATTTTGTATCTTGGGTCAAGTAACTCACAAACACATAAAAGCATACTCTTAACAATTCCCCATTTCAATAATTGTTTTTGTTTTATACACATTTTGTATTCCTTTTCCTTTGCATCATATGCCACAGATCCTGTTTTAATGATAATATCACAGGTTTTGCCGTTGACCTTTGTCTTGTGAAAGCACTTATTCCCTCCTTGGGAGACTGTTGAGAGGAGACTGCAATAAAATGTGGAAATACTTAAACATGTCTTTTTTTATATGGCTAATCTAATCCAGGCAGAAAATATGAATACAAACAAACAGTGATTTTTTTAAAAGGATGTAACTTGAGGTATTATAGACAACAAAAAGACTATTTTAGAGCTTGTTTTGGGACTCGACCAGCAGTATCAGCTTCGTGATGGGTCGACAGAGTGTGCTGGTTTTTGTTTGTACTTCCACTTGTCGTACAGTTGTGTACGACAAGTGGAAGTACAAACAAAAACCAGCACACTCTGTCGACCCATCACGAAGCTGATACTGCTGGTCGAGTCCCAAAACAAGCTCTAAAATAGTNGGCCTTAGTTTTGGTTTCAAATTACACAACATCATGTATGTGTTGCTTCTTTGGGGCTTGTTTTCATAGACCTGGTTCCTTAGTGTCTAATTGTAGCAGTAAGCTAACAAGTACTGATAAGCTTTATTTTTGTTTTGATCCAATGCTGCACAACTGAACTGATCCAATGCTGCTGTGAAAGAAAGAAGCTATATCCATGTTGGATAGAATATCCAATTTAAATAAAAAAATAACCTTATGGGACAACTTGAATGCTTTTTTTCCTTTTTTTTCCCTTTAATTGCATTGAATAGAGATCGGATCGGGAAAAATCGGTATCGGCAAATTGTCAAAATCAAATGATCGGAATCGGATCGGGAGAAAAAAAGGTGATCGGGACATCCCTACAAATAATATTGATGACTTAAAAAGGTCATGGATGTTCCAATTGAACTATGATAATTACAAATTCCATATATAAATATATAAAATATGAAAATGTCTTACAAACTAACTTATTGGAATGTGTGTGTCCAACTCCGTAGACTAATTCATCTCATTTTAAAGTAGCATTAGACGCCTTAATGTGCTTTAACTTATCATCGTGGAGTAAATGCTGATTGCACAATCTAACGGCTGTAGAATAATGAAACCATCTGCGTTTAAATTGGCTCCCTGTAGGCCTCGCTTACAATATGCAGACCTATCTGCCATAGGGTTGCAATCTCACAGGAAAACAAAGGCTGGATTTATGGCACACAAAGAAGGAGAATAGCTCTTGGGAAGCGTCTTAATTATGGAAGTAATAAAACAGCAATACAAGGCTCTGTAGTCTGAACCAATCCAGCAGAATCTTTATCATCCCATCACAACTACACTCCATCCGTTCTTACCTTCACAATAAAAGCCCTACACATATACACTGCATCACTGCGTACCAGAGACAGAGTTCATACACTTTTTCACCAATGATTTTCAATGACCTTTCCCTAATTTTCCATAACCAAGGAAATTACTCTTTCTCAGCGGCACCAATGAAAATGGTTTATTTGAACATGGAACAGGAAAATAAGGTCTGCATATGAAACATGTTGAGCCTATCTAAAACAAATCCAACAGTAGGCTTACTAGCTTCTACAGGCTAACGCAACTAAAATCTCTCACCAGCAAAACACCTCATCAGTTAAATGCCATTTTATTTCTGCGATTAGATCAAATATAAATTATATTTGATGCAACTTTAGTTTTCCAAAACTATTGTTTTCCATAACTTTTCCAGGGCCTGGAATTTGCATTTTGAATTTCCATCTCTTTTCCAGGTTTTGAATGACCGTAAGAACCCTGCAGAGAGCATTTTGCTACGAGGCAACTCAACCAAATAGTTAACAATAGTTATCCCAAAGTAGTCGTGGTGATTGTGGAAACTTTTCCCGAAAAAAAAATAATAAGCTCCATACAAGGAGGAGGCGGCAACGGGATAAAATGCTCCTTCTACTAAGCTAGATAATGAGGTATCACAGTTTGCCTACTTGGGTAATGTTGTCCTTTCTGTTTTTAAAGACCCTGCACACCAATAAAGGTATTTCATGTTAACCACAGTGATTGGATCTCTGCTCATGTTAAAGTTGGTCAAAGTAGTGAAGGTAGTTGTTTGTCTGTGAATGCTGATCTTAACATACCAATGTATCTGGATTCTGGAGAGACAAGGACATGTCCATTTGTACACTCTCACTATCCTAAGAAAAAGACATCCAATCAGGACAACAAGTAAAAACCATGAGTAGGTGGACCGTGACTGTTTGTGTCTTTAAAGGATCAGTCTTCCTAAACGACCAACCTGTTTGGTGTGTTTCAGCCTCCTTAGCAATACAGTGAAAACTATTTCTGCTGAGATATAAAAACATCCAGCCATGAAAGATACAGACCTTTGGTTCCAGGCGACTGCAGGTTGTCCCCTGTGAGGGCGCACCAGCCCACGGGGAAGATGTCCCTCGAGTCGTAGCGGCAGTAGTAATCGAAGGCTCCCCGCCAACCATCGAAGGTGACCAGCACCTCCACACCACGCAGCGCACCAGCTGTCGCCGGGCAGATGAAGTGGGGATTTTTGCGGTCAACCGCCTCCAGCTTCATGCCCACCTGGAAGGAGTTCTGCTCCGGGGCGGGAGGCTCCTGCTGGGGAACACGAAGAGAACGACAGGGGGTCAGGTATGAAGTTGGCATGTGTGTATTTATTTGTACCAGGTAAGTGCAGGTACATCTACTTAATGCTGGTGAATAGTTGTTTAAGAGAGTACAATCTTATAATTAGTGAATAAACCCCGGGACAGCAAGTTGTTTTTAGAGTGTATTGAGATTGTGAGCCATGCACAGGTACCTTGTGAAAGATGCGCGAGGGCGCCATCTCAGCTCCATTTAGTGTTTTCAAAAGGAACATGGGCCAAGAGGACGCATTGAGACGGAAACCTGCATTAGACATAAAAAAAGTTGTCATTGCTAAAAAATCTTAAAATCTAAATATTATATGATAAACATGTTGAGATTGAAGAAAGAAATAATGGGAACAAAAATAATCACTTTGTCAAGTGAATACAAATGACCTGCAACCATTTTCATAATTGATTGATTTGTTATTTCAGTCATCATTCAAGCCACAACTCTGGTTCCAGCTTCTCAAAACATGGTGATGCTTTTCTGTGTTTTGTATTACCGTCAATTAAATATATGTTTAGAGTTTGGGACAGCTGGTCGGTCAAAACAACACATCTTAGGAAATTAAATTGACTTGAAATTAAAATCGAATGAGTTTTTAGCACATTTGGACATTTACTAGACTCAAATATTAATCAAGAAAATAATTAGCAGATTAATAAATGATGAAAGGGTAATTAGTTGCAGCCCTACAGATATATAGGAGTGTAGAATGTATATAGATTGTTTCCCATGGGGTAATACGGAAATGATCTAGATAAGAGGCTTTCTACGTTGTGTCAGGAAGTTATTTATAGTCAACAACATGACACATTGACTTTTTGGTGCTGTTAGTCCCTGACACCTAGTGGACCTAAAATGAAAAAGAGACACTGTGTCCTCAGAGAGCCTTTGTCTGTGTCTTTACCAAGCGGGGGCTGCAGCATGCCTCCGCTCTTTTCACAGTTGCCGATTGGCTGGATCTCTGAGGAGTCCACGAGGCGCCAGAAGTCGTTCTTGTTGTCCGACCCGTCGAGGCGCAGCCGCAGCCGCGAGCCCGTCAGGCCCACCACTGTGGCGATGCAAGTGGACGTGGTGTTTCGGGGGTCCTGGGCCTCCAGCTTCATCCCGGCCTTGAACTCGTTGAGTGGAGGTGTGAGGCTCTAGATGGTGATGACAGACAAGTTAGAGAGTGTCAACATTTGAACAGCAGTGGAGAAATAACTGAGTTGAAGATATGCTAACAAATAGTTTTGAGTTGAGAGTGCACATTCTTGCTCACCTGTCTGAAGCAAGAAGAGGGAGCGCTCGAGGCCCCTGTCTCTTTAAGGTATTTGTCCCAACTAAAATGCCCTGTAGAAGAACAACATCAGAATGAAAACGTTGTGTAAATGTGTTTTTTCCAGTCGTGATGAGCTGTATAAATGTTCAGGTTTTTATACATTTTGACTTGAATTCTACATGTTTTGTAAACCTCAACCCAAAAGGCCAAACACACACAAGGCTTAACATCTATTATCCACATTTGTAGCAAACTTTGTCTTGATGATTCATGAAAAATGTTGAGTCAAATCCCTTGGCACTATTTTCCCGTTGGAACTGCTCAAAAGTGCCTTCATATATCACCGGCTGCTGTGGGTTATTTACCTTGGTACTGTGAGGGCACCCGGGAGGGCCGTCCACTCCGGGCATGCTTGATCCTTCTGGCATCTTTCCACTCTAAAGCTACAGGAGCCGAGACAGATAGAATAAGCTCTAAACTACGGGTGATTTTCACATCAGTCAGTACCTTGCAATACAAGCCCCAGTCCCTGCTCCAAACACTGACTGGGATAACAGGACTATTACAAGATAATATATGAATCTGCCTGCACAGTAAAAACACAGGGGTTGTTTGTGCTATACTTCTAACTCCCCGAGCAGGCTTCTATGAATATTGTTTGTTACAAATCATACCCGAGCGTGGTGTGATCAATTCTTACCTTTCTGTGGCACAGGTTTCCTCATGCTCCAATAATACTGACCAAGCTCACAACACAACAGTGGCCTCCACTCTATAGGAACAAAAAGGCACAAAACTATGTTAGAGCTTTAAATAAAGTGAATAATATGATAATGTGACCATTTTATTGTAGATGAAGCTGGTAAAAATATATAGTCCAGACAGCATCTTAAACAAAAGAACCTCACACACTATACTGTATATAGTTTATCCCTAAAGGTGTAAGCATCATATAACACAAATGTATACATTTAAAAAGACCATCATCCCTAAAACCTCAAAGACCCACTTGTAGGGCCGCTCAATTAATCATATTTTAATCGCAATTACGATTTTGGCTTTCAACGATTATGAAAAAACCATAATCGAAATAAAAAGATTATTATTATTTATTTAAAAAAAAAAAGAGATTATATATTTTGTATTGGTTTTTCAATTGAATTACACTTAAAGTTCAGGGTAATCCACTGTTAAAAACATACTACACATTTTTCTTTTCTATAAATTAATGTTTTCAAAGTAAATGGATAATCGTTTTTAATAATCGTGATATCAATTATTGACCCAAAAAATCAAGATTATGATTTTTGCCATAATCGAGCAGCCCTACCCACTTGTATGTTGGTTCATTTAACTTTATTTCAAAGGCAAGAGCTGGAATAAGCTCAATGTATAGTACTGTCAGGCAGATGGTATTTCTCCAACCTTAAACCTACTCAAAGGGGTTGCGGTTTAAATTGTTCTGAAGGCATCGTAAAACGTATACGAGACCCAGCAGGCTTTAATATATTGTGCGTTTATAGTTAAAAGCTTTTTTTGAGTGAATGGAAGATTTAACCACCCTTATTTATGTCAATAATGAGTTTTATTTGTATATCTCAAAGGGATTAGGGACTAGGCATCTAATTTATACTGTAAATGTGTTTAAAAATGAAGGGTCTGTTTTGTTGTTATATCAGAAAGTAACTTTGAAAATCTAACTATTTGTAGGCTTGATCCCACCAACAAACATTCAGGAGCATTCAGAGCCAAGGTTAGGCTCCTACGTGTTAACTGTACTGCATTTCTAAGGGAAACCAGAGCGCTGCCCCTGTTATCTGTGTAGCTCGCTGGCCTACTCTCCAGGCAGGGGGTCGTCATGGGAGGCAAACCCGAGGCAAGTTCAACAAAGAGACCCGAGAGCACGCCGACAATGTACTACATATGGATTTAATCAGCTCTTTCACACTTTAAGGATTCACTTACATATCAAAATGCAATACAAGCTCCTTGCTGTGCTAACTGCATGTTCAGGCAGTAATTGATATAAACGAAGGGGACCAAATATTGGAAACACCTCGTAATAAAACAGCAGCACAAACTATAGCCTCTAAATCACTACGATATTAACCATATATATATATATCACCAACTGCCTCAAACATGTGTGTGTATCACTGAGCTCAAATTGCTTTTATTTGTATTACATGACTATTACAAGATAATATATGAATCTATACCATGTAGTAATCTCATTCAAAATAAAAATATAATATTGTGTTTATAAGAAGATAAAGCTTTATTAGGCAGAATATCAACCACTGGATAAGAGCAACATGTTGTAAGGCTCACTTACTCCTAATGTAACCTTAATCAACTTTACCAACCAGACACAACATCCAGGTCAACAGGTCAGACTGAACAAGTGCTTCAAGTAATAGTCTTTCTAGTCCCACAGTTCAGTGGCATTTATTTGACATGAAGTAAATCAAAAATAGACCACAACTAAGATTAGATTTACGTTTATGATGAGGCAGAAACAAGCTAACTAACAGAAAAGATGCGAGGGCTTTTTAAACATTTCCAAACAAGTTTTGATATGTAAAATATAGCGACACATATTTGGCGACAAAACCTGCTAATTATCAAGAACATTTAAAGTTTCTGATACTTCAATTCACGAGTGAAAGAAATTGTGCAAGTGTTTAAAACATGCACAAGCCAGTACTGACACACAGTAACGTTATAGCGACACTTGTCCGCTTAACATTTACAGCGGCTTTATTCTGAGAGGTATTATAATTAAAGTCGCAAAGGAATTCGCCCAACATAGCAACAGAGAACCGACAAAGTAACTTGGTGCTCATATAAACATTACCTACCTTAAAACTTCATAACCGTTTCGCAGTGTTTCTCCTCCCCGGATGATTTCCTCTTCAATGGAAGTGCGCCTTTTTCCTCCGCCAAGGGGGGGTGGCGTCCAAATGAAAGCGGCCCGGTCCCTGCGTGTTTCCGTCTGGGTAAAGTGACAGGACTGGCGTTAGAGAGCAGCAGGCACTCCTCCCTCCTGTTGCTGACCCACTGAGTGTTTACAACTCAACACCCAGCTTGTGCCACTTCTCTGTCATCTACACGGGACGCTGTTGCCATTTATAGCCACAAACATCGCGTCTCACATGGAAGAATGTGTTGTGCTCCATTCAAAACACAAAGCCAACACATGGGACCCCCACCGCCCTCTCCTGGGGTGTATTTGCATTCGGGTTAGATGCTCACTTACGTGACACAATTGCTATTTCAGGAGGCAAACACTGCACTGAGGATATACTTTAAGGTATAAAGCATTAACAATGAATGAAAACAAGCCATGCATGCAAAGTGCAGTCGTGCAGACACTATTTCCAGCATGCTATGCTACGCACTGCAACACAGATACATGCCCACTGCCCGGGATGCTACGTTAGCATGCTAGGTGGCTCGTTAGCTCCTGATTATAAATATTAGCATTAGCAGAAAGGGAGCAGAGTAGCATACAAGAGGCTAACCAGTGGAAATCTGGGCGCAATGCTGAAGCCGAGGCTAAAAGAGGACGTGCTCGATGTATCCGAGGATGTTTACCTTGCTTTGTAACGTGTGTGTTTGTTTCTGATGTGGATTTAGCGCTTGTCCGCCATATTTTCTCTCCCTACACGATGAGGAGGGGGTGTTTTGCCAACATTTCTCGTTGGGCAGTCAGTCACACAGGCGGGCAGGATGGAGGATGGAGAGAGGGTTAAAATACGACCCCTGGCGGAAGGTGAAGATGGGAGAAAGACAGCCATGAAACAATAACAATATGAAACACATTATAAATATATAAAATATCCTTATGTAAAAATAAACACTTCTAACAACCTGCACTTAAATGTATGACTACCTACTTTGGACTTGCACTTCCAATTCACATGTTTATGTATTTAACATATTCATAATAATAAATGTAATTTTAAAATCATCCTACATTCTTTATTTGTTATTATCGTGATGCTTGTATGAACTATTTTCTTTTCTTTCCTGTGTTTCACTCTTAGTAGCCTACTGTTGCTGCTTTGACACCTGAATCTCCCTACAGGGATTAATACATGATCTTATCTTATCCCAATGATAATTGATCTAGTATCTCTTACATGCAGTACCAAAACATATAATGCATGTACACAGTATGCACACTGTGGTGTACAGTACTATTTGCCCAATTTAAATTGTGCTAATTTATTAGCAGGCTGTATTTGTGATAATTACAATTAGTTAACAATCAGTGCAGTTTGGCCACTGATTGTGTGTGAATGCAGATTTATATAAATAACACATACGAAAACATCATGAACATCATGAAGATGGGATTTATCGCAGGACTGTTATTATGTATTATGCTGAATTAGTTTAAGATAGGTGAACCAACTGTCAATTGAGTGGCATTACTAATATAATAATACATTACTAATTTGTATTATAAGTCAAGCTTACGGCCTGTTTATGAATACATGTTACGTAGTTAAAGGCTAATGTAATATCGCACCTACACAAGTGGCGCTGAGACTGCTATTGCTAGTAATAATGCAGCAAATGTATTGTAGTGTAATGTATTTTTCATTGTTTTTATGCAGCTCTTTAATTTAAAATAAAGTCTCATGAATAAAACGTTTTTATGTTATCACATTATGTTAATAGTCATGATCATTAATTAATCGCAAGAATATTTTTAACCACAAGAATATAAAAACAAGACGAATAGGAATGTATTTTGGTTAACATTATTGCAGCAATATACTGCTTTAGTTTAATTTAAACTGCTCTAGTTTTTGGTGTTTGAATAAAAACGAGGGGTATTTGCCTTGAGCATAACATGAATACAATGTGATTATCAGTACACAGAGCTTTACTTATTAACCACTATCTGTTCCAGTTAATATTATCATAACATTTGTAACAGAATCATAGCAGCTTCACTACAAATAGAGACATTTAATATATCAAACACTGTATCATCCATGCTCCCAGAACTAAATCAGGGCAAAGTACCACAAAAATACAGTTTGCCTGCAGAAGTGTAATAAACCTGGCACAGTACAATGAGTCTAAAGATACTCCAGATAAATTGTGGAGGTGTGAAAATTAGAAATAGGGGCCGTTTAGTAATGCCATGCCAATTACGTCTGGGTAGCAACTGTAACTGTGTGATTTGGAGAAACCCCCAGCAGTTCAATTGTGTGTAATGGTCACCTGGCAGCACTGCTAATGCCCATTTCAGCCTACGCTGGGCAGGCCATGGCCCAGTGGCCCCCTGCACCCAAGGCAATTATGTTTGGTTTCACACGGTGAAAAGGGTTAATTGGCAGTGCCCACGCGCCTGATTGGACCTGTTTCACGCCTGTCAGCCTTCATCGCATCAAAGGAAGCCCCAGTCCACCAGGCACCATTATTAGAACACACACAAACACACACACACACCTCATGGTATCGCACTGTACTCAGACTCTATACCTAAGTGTTCCTGTGATTGCACATACTGTGTGTTGAGAAATAAACACACATGCATATGGCCTGTGCATGCACACACTTGAAAAAACAATGAAAAAAACAACATACATGTATAGACACACACTCAAGAGAGAAATTAAGAGACATAAGGTTGTTCACAGTTGCATGCATCCATTATGCAAATCACTTTCTGGTTATCCTAACTAATATCACTAGGGGTCAGTGTTGGTTTATACAAAGCAGGGCAAGATCATTCTGCCACTTTCCTCTCTGTGAATTAATTTCATCGTGATTATATTGTGCTTTCCTCTGAGCACAGCAACATACCACTTATAATTTTGCCCTCACGATCCTCTTTAAACTCTCAGACGTTAATTCTAAATATGGATCTTATTTTCAATAAATATCAAATATTATAAGGTAAAAATCTTGGGCTTAGTTTCCTTTTCATACAGTTCTGTGTTAGATGTATCTGAGGACGAATCAAATTGTAGTTTCTTCCTGTGTTGCTGTAATTACAGACAGTGGAGCCATGCCTACTGTATATTGTGTGCCCGTCTGTTTGTCAGGACCTCCATGTGGTTCTAGTTGTTTATTAATACGGCTTCAACCACTGAGCTCCCAGCAGTCTATTAAAGTCATTCAGCCATTATACAAGCCAGTTTGAGTAGCAAATAACAACAGTGACAATGTCTCCCATCCAACAGTCTGCTCTGGTCTAAGTCATACTTTTCAAATGTTCACAGTGGGTATACAGGAAAAACATTAGCAACACACTTCAGTTCTTCTGCAACGCTTGCAAAGCGCTTTTATGAACGAAGGATCATGAGTGATCTCCACTGATCGGATAAAAACATCATAAAGAACTGAACTTATAATGAAAATAAATTATAAGATTTATTTGCAAATGCACCTGATAGGTATAATCAGACGAAATGTCACAAAGGAATATTCTTCTTATGTCACAAATGCACAAAGAGCCTGTACTCGTACATTTCCAGACGGACTTCTGTTTCAATTCAATTGTAATTCTTTGTATTAGTGCTTGCTTTTCTTTTCTGGCAACGGTCTCAGCTTTTGCTTTGTTTGAAGGGACTTGCTCATTTCGTTTTATCGCACTAATTGATTCTGGCTCTGGCTGCCGATATGTTTTTGGTTTTGCAAACATGTTGCTGTAGATGTCCGCTAGCCAAATGCATGGCTCCACTGCCGAGGTCTGTTTTTGCACATGCATACAGTACAGCAAGGATCTTTTCCCACTGTGCCTCCTTGTCACTTTCAGCACTCGGGCACGCTCCAACAAAGTCGCCCCTCTCACACTCAAATACCCAGACACACAGGCATAAATACACACACACACACACACACACACACACACACACACACACACACACACACACACACACACACACACTCTCTCTCTCTCACACACACACACACACACACACACACACACACACACACACACACACACACACACACACACACACACAGAGTGAGAGTCAGATTGCGTGCCTGTGCCTCAGAGGACTATGTGCTTGTTCCACAGACGAGGACATGCATGCGCACACACACACACACTTCCACATCTCTGCTGGCATCCTGGGAGGGACGTGCAAGAGAGAGAGCGAGAGCATATGTTGGATAGACGTTTGTTGAGGGGGGATATTTCTCTTTGGATGTTGTCTTACAAGCTCTGACGGCGTGGCGCAGAAAGAAGGAATTTTTTTCCGTCCAATTTATTAATCCTTTTAGGCAATGTTCTCTGTTCAGAAATGCAAATTGAATCAATCTGAGGCTGACTTTAAGACTTTTCAAGTGGGATTTAATTAGAAGCCAAGGCCTGCAGTTTTTAATGAGAGAGGGGGTGGAGAGACGGAGAAAGAGAGAGAAATGGGGAGGGAGGGTGGGTTGCGGTTTTGATCTGGGGGTCCTGCTGGAGAAGGGATACACAAACACCCACAACATAAACGCACACACTCTCATGCACGCACACAAATGCACCCTGTAGAGCCGAGTATGAGGCGGATGCCCGCTGCTTGGTTTTTCTCTGCTTCCCCCATCTCCGTCTTGTGAGAGTTCACCCAGAGATCTTGTTACTTCAGTATGCATCTCAAACCCTCACAACTATCTTGGAATAGATGGAGTGAAGCTTAATGCCGCCTCAGACATTAGGTCAATAACTGATAGCTCTGAGGTGGCAGGGCATAAACAAATGAATGGAAAGCTACTCTTTGCAGAAAAAACACACATACATGGTTGCTCAATGTTGCAGTCTTTGCTTAAAGATTAACCAATGTCTGTTTGAGCACCCACATCACAGATAGAAATGAAAGCTATTCCATCAAAGAGTGATTTTTAGCTCCTCCTTTATTTGATTTTAATTAAAGGCCTGAAGAGCTCCACATTATTTCACAAAGAACCAAGACTGAAACTGTGCATCATGCTATGTACCAAAAATGGGTTCCTTTTTCTTTCTTGTCCATGTAATCTTCGTTTAACCCCTAAGATATATCTGAAGGAGTTATTTTTACTTACTTCTCGTTATTTGTACAGTTATAGAATTTCTCGTCACTCCCTTTAAATGATTTTAGCAGACAGCCCTTCCCTCAAGAGAAAAGCTCCCTGGATTTATCAGAGATTTCACTGCCATTTTGCTATCACGTGCTACGTCTGATACATTTTGGGGAAATATGGTGTTGTTAAAAAGGGTGAAGTCGCCCTGTGGTGTTGGGATGTGGTTGGAGAGCTCACGCTCGCCTCTCTACAGTAACTCTGCCATCTCTCCCCTCACTGTTTCCTGTCACCCTCTCAAATTGGGGCCAAGGCTGGAGAGCTCTGGCATGTTTTCGTGGCTGTGTGACATCGCACAGCCCATATGCTTGATTTCATCTATTTATTTGTATTCTTTATTTATTTGGGGTCACATTATAATACAAGTACAGTTTTTTCAAATCATATATTTTTAGAGACCCGAAAGCGACAAATGAAATAGCAAAAAAAATTAGTCAAAATAAAAGAAAAATGAAAAAGTACACAGGGGTTGTTTGAAATAGCAAATGTCTACACATGTACATGTGCATACATATCAACATACATACACTGAACAAAATTATAAATGCAACACTTTTGTTTTTACTCCCATTTTTCATGAGATGAACTCAAAGATCTAAAACATTTTCTATATACACAAAATAACCATTTCTCTCAAATATTGTTCACAAATCTGAAAAAATCTGTGACAGTGAGCACTTCTCCTTTGCTGAGATAATCCATCCCCCCTCACAGGTGTGGCATATCAAGATGCTGATTAGACAGCATGATTATTGCACAGGTGTGCCTTAGGCTGGCCACAATAGAAGGCCACTCTGAAAGATGCATTTTTGCTTTATTGGGGGGGTCTGGGGGGGTTCTGAAAACCAGTCAGTATCTGGTGTGACCACCATTTGCCTCACGCAGTGCAACACATCTCCTTTGCATAGAGTTGATCAGGTTGTTGATTGTGGCCTGTGGAATGTTGGTCCACTCCTCTTCAATGGCTGTGCGAAGTTTCTGGATATTAGGGTTAGCCCTAACCCTAACATGTCACCCATTGAGCATGTTTGGGATGCTCTGGATCGGCGTATACGACAGCGTGTTCCAGTTCCTGCCAATATCCAGCAACTTCGCACAGCCATTGAAGAGGAGTGGACCAACATCCCACAGGCCACAATCAACAACCTGATCAGCTCTATGCGAAGGAGATGTGTTGCACTGCGTGAGGCAAATGGTGGTCACACCAGATACTGACTGGTTTTCGGACCCCCCCAAACCCTGAGGCTGTGCGAAGTAGCTGGATATTGGCAGGAACTGGAACATGGTGTCGTATACGCCGATCCAGAGCATCCCAAACATGCTCAATGGGTGACATGTTAGGGTTAGGGTTAGGGTTAGATATGCCACACCTGTGAGGTGGGATGCATTATCTCGGCAAAGGAGAAGTGCTCACTATCACAGATTTTTTCAGATTTGTGAATATTTGAGAGAAATGGTTATTTTGTGTATATAGAAAATGTTTTAGATCTTTGAGTTCATCTCATGAAAAATGGGAGCAAAAACAAAAGTGTTGCATTTATATTTTTGTTCAGTTTATATACATACAATACACATACACACATACATGTGACCATACATACAGATATATACATATACATTCAATCAGTGTATAGAAACACAGTCAAACAATTGATTTGATCTCTTTCTAATATTTTTTTGAGTTGGCATCCATCAGGAGAAGGAAAGGGAGGGGATGGGTTTGACTATTTTGTGCTTCTGACTTGACCATGTTTTTACTTTGAAAGAGTAGTTCATATGAAGCTATGTCTATGTACTGGAATAGCAGTACAATTAAAATGTCTGAAAGTTTATTCAACTTTGCCAAGCTTAATAAAAGGTAGGAATAAACACAAAAATGATATGCATGAAAGCAACAATTTTGGATGCCAGCCGAGTTGATGTACAGTATTAAAGGAAAAGTGCACGGAGGGAAAAGATGTGAAGAGATGACTTTTAGGCTGCCACGGAGAGACATGAATTTACCAATTAAAATGAGAAGTCTAGTGTGTGCCTCGCAAAATGCTTGACGTCTAGTTGATACTGTCAATGTTTAAATAATACTAATTAATCTCCATTATTGAAACATGTAATTAATCTCCCTCTCTGGCTGTCTCTCTGTCTCCTTCTCGTTCACATTTAATGGAACATGAAAGGGAAAACCCAAAGAGCAAATGCGGTGTTGTGGTCCTCGCCGGGGAGCGCACATCAGAGGAGAAGACAGAGACAGACGGGTGGACATGTTTTGACAAACAGACAGTTGGTCCAGAACTCCTCCCCATCTACCACTGTGTGCCTCCTCTCCCTCTCTGTGTCTTTGAACTCGGGCCTTCATTAACAATCTGCTGATTAACGGGCTTGGGAACACGGGGGGTAGACAAATCGGGAGAGGGGGGTTTGGAGAGGGAAGAGAGAGAGAGGGAATATGATTTTTACACAAGTTATACAAGTATGTTCACAGTGAGGGAATGTTCAGACCGACATCGCGTTGTGCAAAAATGTGGCCCCCTCGTTTATTTCAGCAAGACCACTGGGGTTTCTAAAGCAACCAATGTAAAGGCAAAACAATTTTATATCTCTTTGATTTGCAAAAACTGTGAGCAAATGGTTCATGAACTGCAAACAGAAACACTGACCTTCATGCCAACTTTCAGCCTCCTCTGGCTAGACCTGAGGCCGCCTATGGGTGGGGGAAATCTTTGTGGATGGATCGACCAATGGAGCAAGATATCAAGCTTCTGGTCGCAGCTGAAACGGTTGAAGCTTGATTCACTTTTGCCACAACGCTAAGCAAGTTATCCAGCAACGCAATTTGGGTCCCAATCAATAACTGTAATGCCACACACTGGTATATTACTTTGTAAAGCTAACGTAATATTTCCACCTCATGAACTTTGACATGAAGGATAACAAAATCTATTAAAAAGTCTAAATCATTGCTCGTAGTGTCATATGCTCCTTGAATGGTATTCCCAAAGTCCTTCCCATAACCTCATCAAAAATATTTGGACTGCCCTTAAAAACAAAACTATTTACTCTACTAAAACTGCATTATACATGTCCCTTAGAAGTGTATATAAACGTTGGACCTAAACTTAAATGGACCTTAATGCAAGTGCACTGTTAGATTAGTAACATGAGATGCGGGATAACATGATAAAATGTCTCTGTGATAACTTTCCAGAGTTGTAAAATCTTTAAGGTATTATAGTGGCTTAGTTTACTCTATAGACTTGGATTGGGAACTGAAGGGTCGGCGGTTGAAGTCAGAAAACATCTTCACTCTGCAGCCTCTCGATAGAAATGTGCATGTTTGTGCATATCTGTATTTCTATGCATATCTGTATTTGCACTGTGTGAATTCAACAGAGTAAAAAAACGGAGTTTCCCCTTAGGGATTAATAAACGTCTTCATCTCGACTGTTGTGCAGTCAATTGGCATCTGATAAACCTGAGGAAATCACATCTATCATGCATCAAATGTCATATTAACTTGTACTTATAGCGACACAACATAACCAACAAATATCTTCTGTCTGTCCGTATGAAGAGTTGGCCACTTTTACACTCCGTCCATACTAAGCTGACGAATGATAGGTTTTTTGATGTGGATAAATCTGAAAAATAAAGAACAAGTAAGAGCAGCAGTAAAGATAAGTGGATAACAAAGGTGTATTAATGAATAGTCAAGGTGATGACAGAGGGCAGAGGAGGTATGGAGGTTTAATCACTTGAGAGTGAGCGGAGAGGCTCTCTCTTTGAGGCAGAAAGTTGTGCTGATGGGCTGACAGACAGCGAGAGAGAGCGCCTGATGGACAGGGAGAGAGAGACACTGACAAAGGGAGAGAGCGAGGGATGGGCCTGTTCTGAATTAATGACTGCTCTCATCAGAAGATGAATGTTCTCCCGTTCTCCCCTCGGAACCAAGCTGGCAAATAAAAAGAAAGTCAGCCCAACGAATAATGAATACACAAATAAATATATAAGCCAATAAATAAATGAATAAACGTGACAGAAGTCCTGAAAGACAGATTATGATTGATGTACAGTCAGCTCCGTGGATTTGTGTGTGTGTGAGTGACTTCTTCTCAAAAGCATTTTTACTTGAGTGTTTTATGGTTATGCATGGGTATGTATCCACGCTGCACGCGGTTTGCTGTGTGCTACTTTGGGGCTGTAAACATGTTTTTATTGTGTCTTTCCCGCTGTGCACATACGTGTAATGAGCGTGTGTTTGCTGGTGTCCATGTTTCGGTGTCCATGTGACTGCGACTTTGTGGTTGTGTGAGTTTGTTTGTTGCTATTGACTTGCATGTGGGTTTGTGGATGCGGCTTTGAGATGGTGTGTGTGAATGTATCCATTTTTATTAGTGTGAGTTGTGCGTGTGTTAGTGGGGGGCTCTCTGGTGAGTCTCCTTAACATCAAACAGCTGGAAGTAATAAAATATTTAGGAAGCGCTGGGAGTCTGTGAATATTAATACTGCCTTTTCCTTCTGTCTCTCAAATCTCCCTCTCTTTTTTTTTGTTACTCCCCCCCTTCCGCCCTCACTCACCCAGCCTCTATCTGCTACATCTCTCAGCTTTTCCCATCCCTCCTTGCTTCTCTGGTCCGGACTCATGCTCTAACCCTCCCCAACTCTCTAACTCCAGTCTCTTTGACCTCGTTTATGAGGGAATTAAAGTCACTTAATTGTCACCTGTCCTAAAGCACTGATGGTGATGGAGAAGAAGAGAAAAGTTGACCTTTGCCATCCTGACTTCCTCTCACTGTGTCACATCTCCTCTGAGCCACCAGGAAGCAGAGTTCACCACGCTGAATACTGCAAAGTCAGACATGAGCGTGGACCGAGAGGCAGACAGACTCCTGAACAAGGAGACAAAGGACCTATCGACCCGACCACCATGGAGACCGGCAGCTCTTATTTTACAGGATTATGTTCAACATATGTCTTCTGTACTAATATTGCTAAAGCCAGGTTCCAGGATGCAAAGGTTTTTTCGTCATATGCACAAAGCAGTGTAGAAATGGCAATGAAATTCTTCTGACCTGAGCTCCTCCAACCATCCAACATATATAATAAAATACAACAATTAGGAGCATCTACATGTTGTGAATGCTTACTTTAAAGACAGTGGGAGAAATTCCACATAAACATCTGTTCACCACTATTGTTGAGCATAGAAAACCTTAAGTAATTGGTACGATCTATGGAGTGTTGAGTGCACAATCAGAATAATTATACATTTTAATTGTTTCATTATGATCAATTAACTCATTGATACATTGAGAAAAGCAATTATAACTAAGTTAACTTAATAAGAATTAGATTTATGCATTAGATAAGACAATTAACTATTCATTTTTCCAAAGTACAATAAAAACATGTTTTTGAAAATCGAAATGCAACATTTATTGTGAAGACTTTATTTCGTATCGTTCCATCAACAGAATTTATACTTGTGAGTTCTGTCCAGCCCACAGAGTATGATGACACAAATATTAAAGTAATTATGAACATCACACATTGTAATTATTCTAATGATTATGTTTTACATTACAATTATAACTATAACTTAAGAAAGATTTGTTTCAGAGCCTCACTGTTTTTCATTTGCTTCTCAGAGACAGATACAGTTTGAAAAGATCTATTAAATAGGAAACATGTGCTATCTTTTTTTATCAGAATATTTTGGTTTTGGCTATGATTGGCTTTTTTTTTTTAAAGTAGACATTTAGGGTAACTATTTGAGGAAATGATGCAGCTTGAATTGCAAGTTTACATTTTACAATTCCTAACTGTTTTTTTTAATCTCCACTACAACTGGGCTAGAAGGTGTGCATACCAAGGGTTGTGACTTTAAGTATTGTGTAAATTGGCTGTTAGTACATTAACATATATAATTCATATGATTTACAAATGTATTTAGTGAAAAATAGCCACTTAAAAATCTACGCAAACTTCATGATGAACATATTTAATTTCCTATGAAACCATCACAATAAACATCCCCTGTAATGCTGTAATTAGAAAACTTTAATAAGAAGCAAAACAATCAGGAAATGCTGTGTTTTCATCAGCATTAACTAAACACGACTCTTCTTCAGCAGAAAGCGAAATATTCAAATACATTGGATATCTTAAAAGTACAAACAGCAGGGACCCAGGAGAGAAACTAAACATCAAACCACGGAGATTCAGTTAGAAGCTACAAAAGTAATGAGAGCTGAACACACAGACTTTTAAAAACGTTTTTCTCTTTGCCTGATCTTCCACACACAAACCCCCTTGGAGATGGTCCATCTCGGGCAGGACTAGGCGCCCTAACACTAGTAAAGGAAACGCAAATTAGCATGGTTTGACTCGGCACAGAAAAAGTGCCAATTGCAAACAGGAGATTTAAAAGTCTGAGGATAAGGTCGGTCTTTACAACACTCATTTACACAAGGTTAGACGCAACAGCACACACACAAACGAGTCCAACAGGAAGCAGACTTCCGCAGAAGGCTGTGAAAACAAGGTCACGTTGAGCTGCCATCCCAAGGCTGCCATGGTCTTTGTCCAATCTTGAGAAAAAAGCGTATGTGTCTGTGTCAGAGGAGCGTGCAAGGAAACAAAGTAATTACACTGCTTAGTGCATGGCCATTAAGGAGAAACACACAGAACATGCTTTAAGACAGGAAACACAGTCAGACGTAGAGCCAGGCAGACAGGAAGGCAGGTTCACTGAGAGGAACACGGACAGAGAGGCAGACTGACAGTGAGACAGGCTTTGGGCAGCAAGACAAAGAGGTGTAGTCATACTGAAGGACAGGCAGATAGGAGGGCTGGCTTCTGTCAGCATCAGTGACAACAGCAGCAGCAATGTAATTATAGGCTCTCTGATTAAAATCAATCTCATTTCTGCCACTCACACTCTGACTGCTGAAAAGATCTCTGCCTCGCTGACACCTCAGCCTGGCGAGAAACAGGGAGGCCGTCAAGGTGGGCCGATGGACAGGAATGGGAACATGTTGAGTTTTTGTTCAGCAACGCTCACCTATCATTAGTGCAATAAAACCGTTTCTATGTGTTAAGACTTTGTTACACTGCTAGGTAGAGATAGTTAGATGGACGGAGCAATGTCTTTGATGTTTTGTCGTGGCAAAGGCTGATCGTGATAGACAGGAAAGGTGTGAGAAATCAACACGTGCGACATTTACAAAGATCGGACACTGTATGTGGTCACAACTTGTATGACTGGGATCCCAAATCTTTCAATTGTCAAAGGTGCTGTTTGATTGCACACCGTGGCATCTTAAGCACATACTGTATACTCTGTCAGAATTCGCTGTCAAAGGGTCAATCGTTTCAAAAAACACCTTTTAGATGCAGTCATACGATTGCCTGTGTCATCATTCCTAACTTTCCAGACAATCCAACATTTACACCCACTTTGAACTTCTATCCCTCGCTCTTTTTTTTCGTTCTTAACAAAACCTTTCTGTCACTTTCCATGTAAACAACTAAGTGAAGCACAATGAATGCCTTCAAGGAGAAACCTGTCTGAAAATGAGTGCTGTTATTGCCATATTTATACACAATATCGCGTCTCCTCTCTGTGACAGCTGGCCTTTCCCTCAACCTCCTAGTGTTGCAACTCATTATGCTCATTATGATTGAAAACAATTTTTTCCATTGCCAGCTCCTGAGAAATTGGTTCAACTTGAGCACCAACTACTGAGCAACCACAGTTCATGACGACTTTGACAAAGAGTAGTCTTTGGAGAGGTCATGCTCGCAAATAAATCTTATATAAATATAAAAGGGACATAAACAGAGCTCTCAAGGCCTGTGCCATTCTTGTTAAGCTGCTATCCCAGCTAGCGGGGAACGTTCTCACAACTTTGGCTAACGTTACCTATTGGTTCTAACAAGGTTTTAAAGAAACGTTTTAATCTGATGTTCAAAGAACCTTTTTAGGATGTTTATTATTTCAAATAATGTTCCTATAAGGTTTTAAGGGTCAACTAAGACATAACGTTTTAACTGCAAAGCGATTCAGAGGGGATGTTTATTGAGGCCTGAGATGACAAAATTGTTTTATAAAATGTTCCTTATATGCTGATATGTCAACAAAGGTGAACGTTTTGCCTGCAACATTCTTAAGGACGTGTCTTTGGGACGTTGGCTGCATTTATAATCAAATATATTCTGCTGTATACCCACAATGAAAATGCATTATATTTTATGTTGCTTCTATAATCACAGTTATACAAACACAGC